>NC_047139.1:0-82500 GCF_009829125.3 Periophthalmus magnuspinnatus | reverse complement strand
ACATCGATCCTCGGCTCGGTCCGACGCGATCTGCCCGTCACAGCCCACGTGCTGAGACGACAAAGATGTTTAAATACAAGTTTGTACACAGAGAGGTCATAATCAGACATGAGAACATGAACAAGGAAAAACATTTAAAAACATACTGAGCTCAACTTAAAGAGCGTGTGGAGGTTTGGAGCATTCGCTCATTTAATCTGGACGATAAAACCTGTTATAAATTATAGTTTTACACAAATCAAGAAACAATTTGTGAAGAAAATGTTTAAAATGACAGGAAGCAGAGAGTCCCACACTGATGACATCACACTGATGACATCACACTGATGACATCACACTGATGACATCACACTGATGACATCACACTGATGACATCACACTGAAGACATCACACTGGGAGAATTCTGTCCAAACGTTTGGCTCAATTTACACAAGAAACACATTTTTCTGACACTTTAAACATGATTCAACAAAATAAAGTTTATTTTCTGATACTATTATTTGTGAAATCATAATCTCTGTGACATTAGTGGAGTTTTGGCCCAGTGGACCGTATGGTTGCTCGGGAACAGTTAAAGAATTCCCAGTGTGATTTCATAATCTCCAACCAGGAAGTAAAATTTTAAACCTAAAAAACTGTGAATTCTCTTAAACACATTGATCTGAAGTGTTTTAGTGACATGAGTGTAACTCGTCACACTTTAAAGCTTTAATGGGTGTAACTCGTCACACTTTAAAGCTTTAATGGGTGTAACTCGTCACACTTTAAAGCTTTAATGGGTGTAACTCGTCACACTTTAAAGCTTTAATGGGTGTAACTCGTCACACTTTAAAGCTTTAATGGGTGTAACTCGTCACACTTTAAAGAGACTCTTAATGTAAAAATAAAATGATTCAAACACAGTATGGACCTCACAGTCTCCTCTCACGCACACGCTGTGCTGATCCTCATAAGAACACAATGTCCCATCATGCAACACTCTGTCCATGTTCACCACGGCGCCCGTCTCCGCAGAAACGCAAAAGAGACGACATCGCTCGTCAGCTGAAACAACAATAAAGGCTCTTACTGAAATATAGAACAATAAAAACATAAGAGATCACATGACTAAAATACTGACTAAAATACAAACAGTTTAAACTTTAGAAACAAAGTGGAGCTGCACTTACGGTCCGGGTGCTCCAGGGGGAGCCAGTGGTGTTTGGTTCCATTGTGCTCAAAAAATGGGTTCCACACTTTACACTGCTCCGCCCTGAAGAAGAACAGTTAGCTTTAGCCGCCGTGAGCGCTAAGACACAACAAAACACACACTACAGCAACACACACATCACAAAACCTGGTTTAGACCTGGTTTAGTCCTGGTTTAGTCCTGGTTTAGTCCTGGTTTAGTCCTGGTTTAGTCCTGGTTTAGACCTGGTTTAGACCTGGTGTAGACCTGGTTTAGTCCTGGTTTAGACCTGGTTTAGTCCTGGTTTAGTCCTGGTTTAGACCTGGTTTAGTCCTGGTGTAGACCTGGTTTAGACCTGGTTTAGACCTGGTTTAGACCTGGTTTAGACCTGGTTTAGACCTGGTTTAGTCCTGGTTTAGACCTGGTTTAGTCCTGGTTTAGACCTGGTTTAGTCCTGGTGTAGACCTGGTTTAGACCTGGTTTAGACCTGGTTTAGACCTGGTTTAGACCTGGTGTAGACCTGGTTTAGTCCTGGTTTAGACCTGGTTTAGTCCTGGTTTAGTCCTGGTTTAGTCCTGGTTTAGACCTGGTTTAGTCCTGGTGTAGACCTGGTTTAGACCTGGTTTAGACCTGGTTTAGACCTGGTTTAGACCTGGTTTAGACCTGGTTTAGTCCTGGTTTAGACCTGGTTTAGTCCTGGTTTAGACCTGGTTTAGTCCTGGTGTAGACCTGGTTTAGACCTGGTTTAGACCTGGTTTAGACCTGGTTTAGACCTGGTTTAGACCTGGTTTAGTCCTGGTTTAGACCTGGTTTAGACCTGGTTTAGTCCTGGTTTAGTCCTGGTTTAGACCTGGTTTAGACCTGGTGTAGACCTGGTTTAGTCCTGGTTTAGACCTGGTTTAGACCTGGTTTAGTCCTGGTTTAGACCTGGTTTAGACCTGGTTTAGTCCTGGTGTAGACCTGGTTTAGACCTGGTTTAGACCTGGTTTAGACCTGGTTTAGACCTGGTTTAGACCTGGTTTAGTCCTGGTTTAGACCTGGTTTAGACCTGGTTTAGTCCTGGTTTAGTCCTGGTTTAGTCCTGGTTTAGACCTGGTGTAGACCTGGTTTAGTCCTGGTTTAGACCTGGTTTAGACCTGGTTTAGTCCTGGTTTAGTCCTGGTTTAGTCCTGGTTTAGTCCTGGTTTAGACCTGGTTTAGTCCTGGTTTAGTCCTGGTTTAGTCCTGGTTTAGACCTGGTTTAGTCCTGGTGTAGACCTGGTTTAGTCCTGGTTTAGACCTGGTTTAGACCTGGTTTAGTCCTGGTTTAGTCCTGGTTTAGACCTGGTTTAGACCTGGTTTAGTCCTGGTTTAGTCCTGGTTTAGTCCTGGTTTAGACCTGGTGTAGACCTGGTTTAGTCCTGGTTTAGACCTGGTTTAGACCTGGTTTAGTCCTGGTTTAGTCCTGGTTTAGACCTGGTTTAGTTCTGGTTTAGTCCTGGTTTAGTCCTGGTTTAGTCCTGGTTTAGACCTGGTTTAGTCCTGGTTTAGACCTGGTTTAGTCCTGGTTTAGTCCTGGTTTAGACCTGGTTTAGACCTGGTTTAGTCCTGGTTTAGTCCTGGTTTAGTCCTGGTTTAGACCTGGTGTAGACCTGGTTTAGTCCTGGTTTAGACCTGGTGTAGACCTGGTTTAGTCCTGGTTTAGACCTGGTTTAAACCTGGTTTAGTCCTGGTTTAGTCCTGGTTTAGTCCTGGTTTAGTCCTGGTTTAGACCTGGTGTAGACCTGGTTTAGTCCTGGTTTAGTCCTGGTTTAGTTCTGGTGTAGACCTGGTTTAGTCCTGGTTTAGTCCTGGTTTAGACCTGGTTTAGACCAGGTTTAGTCCTGGTTTAGTCCTGGTTTAGTCCTGGTTTAGACCTGGTTTAGACCTGGTTTAGTCCTGGTTTAGACCTGGTTTAGTCCTGGTTTAGTCCTGGTTTAGTCCTGGTTTAGACCTGGTTTAGACCTGGTTTAGACCTGGTCTAGTCCTGGTTTAGTCCTGGTTTAGTCCTGGTTTAGTCCTGGTTTAGACCTGGTTTAGACCTGGTTTAGTCCTGGTTTAGTCCTGGTTTAGTCCTGGTTTAGACCTGGTTTAGACCTGGTTTAGTCCTGGTTTAGTCCTGGTTTAGACCTGGTTTAGACCTGGTTTAGTCCTGGTTTAGACCTGGTTTAGTCCTGGTTTAGTCCTGGTTTAGTCCTGGTTTAGACCTGGTTTAGACCTGGTTTAGACCTGGTCTAGTCCTGGTTTAGTCCTGGTTTAGTCCTGGTTTAGACCTGGTTTAGTCCTGGTTTAGTCCTGGTTTAGTCCTGGTTTAGACCTGGTTTAGACCTGGTTTAGACCTGGTCTAGTCCTGGTTTAGTCCTGGTTTAGTCCTGGTTTAGACCTGGTTTAGACCTGGTTTAGTCCTGGTTTAGTCCTGGTTTAGACCTGGTTTAGTCCTGGTTTAGACCTGGTTTAGTCCTGGTTTAGACCTGGTTTAGACCTGGTTTAGTCCTGGTTTAGACCTGGTTTAGTCCTGGTTTAGTCCTGGTTTAGACCTGGTTTAGTCCTGGTTTAGTCCTGGTTTAGACCTGGTTTAGTCCTGGTTTAGACCTGGTTTAGTCCTGGTTTAGACCTGGTTTAGTCCTGGTTTAGTCCTGGTTTAGTCCTGGTTTAGACCTGGTTTAGACCTGGTTTAGTCCTGGTTTAGTCCTGGTTTAGACCTGGTTTAGACCTGGTTTAGTCCTGGTTTAGTCCTGGTTTAGACCTGGTTTAGTCCTGGTTTAGTCCTGGTTTAGTCCTGGTTTAGACCTGGTTTAGACCTGGTTTAGTCCTGGTTTAGACCTGGTTTAGTCCTGGTTTAGTCCTGGTTTAGTCCTGGTTTAGACCTGGTTTAGACCTGGTTTAGACCTGGTCTAGTCCTGGTTTAGTCCTGGTTTAGTCCTGGTTTAGTCCTGGTTTAGACCTGGTTTAGACCTGGTTTAGTCCTGGTTTAGTCCTGGTTTAGTCCTGGTTTAGACCTGGTTTAGACCTGGTTTAGTCCTGGTTTAGTCCTGGTTTAGACCTGGTTTAGACCTGGTTTAGTCCTGGTTTAGACCTGGTTTAGTCCTGGTTTAGTCCTGGTTTAGTCCTGGTTTAGACCTGGTTTAGACCTGGTTTAGACCTGGTCTAGTCCTGGTTTAGTCCTGGTTTAGTCCTGGTTTAGACCTGGTTTAGTCCTGGTTTAGTCCTGGTTTAGTCCTGGTTTAGACCTGGTTTAGACCTGGTTTAGACCTGGTCTAGTCCTGGTTTAGTCCTGGTTTAGTCCTGGTTTAGACCTGGTTTAGACCTGGTTTAGTCCTGGTTTAGTCCTGGTTTAGACCTGGTTTAGTCCTGGTTTAGACCTGGTTTAGTCCTGGTTTAGACCTGGTTTAGACCTGGTTTAGTCCTGGTTTAGACCTGGTTTAGTCCTGGTTTAGTCCTGGTTTAGACCTGGTTTAGACCTGGTTTAGTCCTGGTTTAGACCTGGTTTAGACCTGGTTTAGTCCTGGTTTAGTCCTGGTTTAGACCTGGTTTAGACCTGGTTTAGACCTGGTTTAGTTCTGGTTTAGTCCTGGTTTAGTCCTGGTTTAGACCTGGTTTAGACCTGGTTTAGTCCTGGTTTAGTCCTGGTTTAGACCTGGTTTAGTCCTGGTTTAGACCTGGTTTAGTCCTGGTTTAGACCTGGTTTAGACCTGGTTTAGTCCTGGTTTAGTCCTGGTTTAGACCTGGTTTAGTCCTGGTTTAGTCCTGGTTTAGACCTGGTTTAGTCCTGGTTTAGACCTGGTTTAGTCCTGGTTTAGACCTGGTTTAGTCCTGGTTTAGTCCTGGTTTAGTCCTGGTTTAGACCTGGTTTAGACCTGGTTTAGTCCTGGTTTAGTCCTGGTTTAGACCTGGTTTAGACCTGGTTTAGTCCTGGTTTAGTCCTGGTTTAGACCTGGTTTAGACCTGGTTTAGTCCTGGTTTAGTCCTGGTTTAGACCTGGTTTAGTCCTGGTTTAGTCCTGGTTTAGTCCTGGTTTAGACCTGGTTTAGTCCTGGTTTAGTCCTGGTTTAGTCCTGGTTTAGTCCTGGTGTAGGTCTTAGATCTCACCTGAAGTCCGTCAGGAGGGGACATGGTGTGTCCTGGTTGCAGAGTCTGAACTCGTAGCTGTTTCCGAAGCAGGGGCGCCCCCCGTTGGCCGGTCTGAAAACAACAGAGGGAGAGAGAGGAGGGCTGTGACTGGCTACAAGCTGTGACCTCACCCTGAGCAAGCCCTCTGATTGGCCGTACCTGGGGCTGTCGCAAATCCTGGTTCTGAACTGGACTCCAGAGGCACAAGAGCGGGAACAGGAGCCAAAGGGACTCCACTTCCCCCAGGAGCCGTGAGTGCGCATCATGTGAGGGGCCAGGTACACGCAGCGGCCACGGAAACAGTGCTGGAGACAGTTGCCACGGAAACAGGGAGGTAAACAAACTAGAGTCACTCTGGAAACAGGATGATTTCTCCCCCCTCGTCTGGCCCACCACCCGTCTAATCTCACCTGTCACAGTCTGGCTCCTCCACTCTCTGATCTTACCTGTCCTGGTTTAGTGCTGCTCCAGTCTCACCTGTCCTAGATTAGACCTGGTTTAGTCTTGGTTTAGTTCTGGTTTAGTCTCACCTGTCCTGGGTTAGTCTCACCTGTCCTGGGTTAGTCTCACCTGTCCTGGGTTAGTCTCACCTGTCCTGGGTTGGTCTCACCTGTCCTGGGTTAGTCTCACCTGTCCTGGTTTAGTCTCACCGGTCTCAGGTTAGTCTCACCTGTCCTGGGTTAGTCTCACCTGTCCTGGGTTAGTCTCACCTGTCCTGGGTTGGTCTCACCTGTCCTGGGTTAGTCTCACCTGTCCTGGTTTAGTCTCACCTGTCCTGGTTTAGTCTCACCTGTCCTGGGTTGGTCTCACCTGTCCTGGGTTAGTCTCACCTGTCCTGGGTTAGTCTCACCTGTCCTGGGTTAGTCTCACCTGTCTCAGGTTAGTCTCACCTGTCCTGGGTTGGTCTCACCTGTCCTGGGTTAGTCTCACCTGTCTCAGGTTAGTCTCACCTGTCCTGGTTTAGTCTCACCTGTCCTGGGTTGTCTCACCTGTCTCAGGTTAGTCTCACCTGTCCTGGGTTGGTCTCACCTGTCCTGGGTTAGCCTCACCTGTCCTGGGTTAGTCTCACCTGTCCTGGGTTAGTCTCACCTGTCCTGGGTTAGTCTCACCTGTCCTGGGTTAGTCTCACCTGTCCTGGGTTGGTCTCACCTGTCCTGGGTTAGTCTCACCTGTCCTGGTTTAGTCTCACCTGTCTCAGGTTAGTCTCACCTGTCCTGGGTTAGTCTCACCTGTCCTGGTTTAGTCTCACCTGTCCTGGGTTGGTCTCACCTGTCCTGGTTTAGTCTCACCTGTCTCAGGTTAGTCTCACCTGTCCTGGGTTAGTCTCACCTGTCCTGGGTTGGTCTCACCTGTCCTGGGTTAGTCTCACCTGTCCTGGGTTGGTCTCACCTGTCCTGGTTTAGTCTCACCTGTCTCAGGTTAGTCTCACCTGTCCTGGGTTGGTCTCACCTGTCCTGGTTTAGTCTCACCTGTCTCAGGTTAGTCTCACCTGTCCTGGGTTGGTCTCACCTGTCCTGGGTTAGTCTCACCTGTCCTGGGTTAGTCTCACCTGTCCTGGGTTAGTCTCACCTGTCTCAGGTTAGTCTCACCTGTCCTGGGTTGGTCTCACCTGTCCTGGGTTAGTCTCACCTGTCTCAGGTTAGTCTCACCTGTCCTGGGTTGGTCTCACCTGTCCTGGTTTAGTCTCACCTGTCCTGGGTTGGTCTCACCTGTCCTGGGTTAGTCTCACCTGTCCTGGGTTAGTCTCACCTGTCCTGGGTTAGTCTCACCTGTCCTGGGTTGGTCTCACCTGTCCTGGTTTAGTCTCACCTGTCCTGGGTTAGTCTCACCTGTCCTGGGTTAGTCTCACCTGTCTCAGGTTAGTCTCACCTGTCCTGGGTTGGTCTCACCTGTCCTGGGTTAGTCTCACCTGTCTCAGGTTAGTCTCACCTGTCCTGGGTTGGTCTCACCTGTCCTGGTTTAGTCTCACCTGTCCTGGGTTGGTCTCACCTGTCCTGGGTTAGCCTCACCTGTCCTGGGTTAGTCTCACCTGTCCTGGGTTAGTCTCACCTGTCCTGGGTTGGTCTCACCTGTCCTGGTTTAGTCTCACCTGTCCTGGGTTAGTCTCACCTGTCCTGGGTTAGTCTCACCTGTCCTGGGTTGGTCTCACCTGTCCTGGGTTAGTCTCACCTGTCCTGGTTTAGTCTCACCTGTCCTGGGTTAGTCTCACCTGTCCTGGGTTAGTCTCACCTGTCCTGGGTTGGTCTCACCTGTCCTGGGTTAGTCTCACCTGTCCTGGGTTAGTCTCACCTGTCCTGGGTTGGTCTCACCTGTCCTGGTTTAGTCTCACCTGTCCTGGTATAGTCTCACCTGTCCTGGGTTAGTCTCACCTGTCCTGGGTTGGTCTCACCTGTCCTGGGTTAGTCTCACCTGTCCTGGTTTAGTCTCACCTGTCTCAGGTTAGTCTCACCTGTCCTGGGTTAGTCTCACCTGTCCTGGGTTGGTCTCACCTGTCCTGGGTTAGTCTCACCTCTCCTGGTTTAGTCTCACCTGTCCTGGGTTAGTCTCACCTGTCCTGGGTTAGTCTCACCTGTCTCAGGTTAGTCTCACCTGTCCTGGGTTGGTCTCACCTGTCCTGGGTTAGTCTCACCTGTCTCAGGTTAGTCTCACCTGTCCTGGGTTGGTCTCACCTGTCCTGGTTTAGTCTCACCTGTCCTGGGTTGGTCTCACCTGTCCTGGGTTAGCCTCACCTGTCCTGGGTTAGTCTCACCTGTCCTGGGTTAGTCTCACCTGTCCTGGGTTGGTCTCACCTGTCCTGGTTTAGTCTCACCTGTCCTGGGTTAGTCTCACCTGTCCTGGGTTAGTCTCACCTGTCTCAGGTTAGTCTCACCTGTCCTGGGTTGGTCTCACCTGTCCTGGGTTAGTCTCACCTGTCTCAGGTTAGTCTCACCTGTCCTGGGTTGGTCTCACCTGTCCTGGTTTAGTCTCACCTGTCCTGGGTTGGTCTCACCTGTCCTGGGTTAGTCTCACCTGTCCTGGGTTAGTCTCACCTGTCCTGGGTTAGTCTCACCTGTCCTGGGTTGGTCTCACCTGTCCTGGTTTAGTCTCACCTGTCCTGGGTTAGTCTCACCTGTCCTGGGTTAGTCTCACCTGTCCTGGGTTGGTCTCACCTGTCCTGGGTTAGTCTCACCTGTCCTGGTTTAGTCTCACCTGTCCTGGGTTAGTCTCACCTGTCCTGGGTTAGTCTCACCTGTCCTGGGTTGGTCTCACCTGTCCTGGGTTAGTCTCACCTGTCCTGGGTTAGTCTCACCTGTCCTGGGTTGGTCTCACCTGTCCTGGTTTAGTCTCACCTGTCCTGGTATAGTCTCACCTGTCCTGGGTTAGTCTCACCTGTCCTGGGTTGGTCTCACCTGTCCTGGGTTAGTCTCACCTGTCCTGGTTTAGTCTCACCTGTCTCAGGTTAGTCTCACCTGTCCTGGGTTAGTCTCACCTGTCCTGGGTTGGTCTCACCTGTCCTGGGTTAGTCTCACCTCTCCTGGTTTAGTCTCACCTGTCCTGGGTTAGTCTCACCTGTCCTGGTCCACACCTGGTCCCGTCCAGAGGAGGTCCTTTCTTGGTTTTGCAGTAAAACGGGTCGTTGTAGTGGCTGCACCAGAGCTGAGCACAAGGGTCTGATACTGTGTACTGCGAAAAGTACACAAAGTACACTATAAGTACACGATAAATATACACGTACACAAAATATACACAACAGAGCTGACAGCGAGTACTGTGAAAAATACATAAAGTACACCAGAAATATACACAAAGTACACGATAAGTACACAGAATATACATACTGGACCAGGACTAAAGCAGGACAAAGAGATTCTAATGGTAGAAGTAGTAGTATTTTTAGTACTGGTAGTAGCAGTAGCCGTAGTATTGGTAGTACTCACTGTAGTACATGTAGTAAAGCCCGGGCCCCAGTCGTACTGACACTGTTGGTCCATGGAGTAACTGAACCCAGGAAGCTGCGGCTGAGGAGGCCACGAAGCAAGAAACGGGTCGTCTCTGAGGCACTCGTAAGAACTGCAACAGAAAAGAGTCAGCGCCCCCTCAGGAACTCATAAGAACTGCAACAGAAAAGACACAGCGCCCCCTCAGGAACTCATAAGAACTGCAACAGAAAAGACACAGCGCCCCCTCAGGAACTCGTAAGAACTGCAACAGAAAAGACACAGCGCCCCCTCAGGAACTCGTAAGAACTGCAACAGAAAAGAGTCAGCGCCCCCTCAGGAACTCATAAGAACTGCAACAGAAAAGACACAGCGCCCCCTCAGGAACTCGTAAGAACTGCAACAGAAAAGAGTCAGCGCCCCCTCAGGAACTCGTAAGAACTGCAACAGAAAAGAGACAGCGCCCCCTCAGGAACTCATAAGAACTGCAACAGAAAAGACACAGCGCCCCCTCAGGAACTCGTAAGAACTGCAAGAAAAGAGTGAGATGCCCTCCCTGTGTGTCAGATGCCCTCCCTGTGTGTCAGATGCCCTCCCTGTGTGTCAGATGTGTCAGATGCCCTCCCTGTGTGTCAGATGCCCTCCCTGTGTGTCAGATGTGTCAGATGCCCTCCCTGTGTGTCAGATGCCCTCCCTGTGTGTCAGATGCCATCCCTGTGTGTCAGATGTGTCAGATGCCCTCCCTGTGTGTCAGATGCCCTCCCTGTGTGTCAGATGCCATCCCTGTGTGTCAGATGTGTCAGATGCCCTCCCTGTGTGTCAGATGCCCTCCCTGTGTGTCAGATGCCATCCCTGTGTGTCAGATGTGTCAGATGCCCTCCCTGTGTGTCAGATGCCCTCCCTGTGTGTCAGATGCCCTCCCTTACTCCAGGTGCTGGTGCAGTTCTCTCCAGGAGCATGTGGACCAGTGGTATCTGTAGAACGACGCTTGGACCTGAGGAGACATGATGCTTCCCATGTGAACGTCGTCGTCACAGTTGTTGGCGTCTCCGTCGTGCTCCATCCCCAAACTGAAACACAAACATTAAAGTTCTGTAGAATATAATAATAATAATAAAAATGCAAACAATGTGTGGTTTTCAGACTGTAGAATGTGATGATGTCATACTCCAGACGGGGTCAGGGGTCAGAGGTCAGACACAGTTCTATTGATTAAATTGGATTTGACCATGAAAAATCCAAATATAAACTCACAAATGTTGAACCTGATCATTTCTGTCAGAGACTGGACCCAAAAACTCACTGAGTTACAACATAAATCTGCATTTGAGCGACATTTGAGCTGCTCTGTTACATTTGACTGACCTGTAGAATGTGCTGATGTCGTATAAGTATAAAATATATTTTATAATAAACATTTAGTGTCCACAAACATAAGGACACAGCAGCAGAACAGTGTCATCAGCAGTATTTAGTATACTGATACTATGCAGCTGATGGTTTCAACATTCTCTGGGGGGGATGCTAACTGGAGGCTCTGCTCTGACTGAAGCTCTGTTAGACTTTAATCTGAACTTTGTTTTAACACAATTTGACAAAAAAGAACTGACTTTGCTGGAACAACAGGTGAGCTGATTCATGCTGTTAAACATGTCCCTCTAAAATAACATTACAGGCACAAGCTAGCTAACATTAGCATTAGCATTAGCATTAGCTAACAGTTTTTCAATGAATCACTCTCACCTTTTTGTGCAAAATCAAACTCCTGAACAGGACCATGAGCTCAGACTGATCACTCCTGCACATGAGCTCTTTAAATCACCATGGTAACAGCTGCACATTCCTCTATAGACATACAGGTAGAAACTTCCCCTTATCATGGCCCTCTTCAGTTTGTACCACAGACTGTAAAGACGTGACTGAGTGAATGTGACGTCACTTCAGCTCCAAATGAAGCTCACTGAGGACAGCAGTTATAGCGGCTAATCTGCAACTAGGACCATATCTGGAAATCTGAGAGTGAAACGAAAGAGCTAATCTGGAGCGAGGATGTTGAAGGTAATGCCCCTTCCTGCCCACTGCCCCAGTGGTCACTCAGCAACGTATATGTCAATCAAACAGCGTCTGATGGATCTGCTATTAATGTTCATATCTTGATTTTGGGACAAAATAGTGAAAAAAAAAACAAGATCATGTAGAGCGGGTTAATACGAACATTTAAGACTCAGGAAGTGCGCACATGTTCACTTTGTGTTTGGAACGCAGCGGCTAGCACGTTAGCTACGTCCATTAATATAAACAGTCTATGGTTCATATGTGTCCAGTTTCATGTGTTACAGATATATGTGGTATGTTATTAGAGTGTTGTGTGTTATTAGTGTGTTGTGTGTTATTAGTGTGTTGTGTGTTATTAGCATGTTGTGTGTTATTAGTGTGTTGTGTGTTATTAGCGTGTTGTATGTAGCATTATGATCTCACACATGTCCGGTCTCGTGCGCTGCGACGAACGCTGAGGAGAAGCCGTCGTCCATCACCAGAACACAACTACGGATCAGACGACACATGCCTGTGACCGGAGCATAACCTGGAACATACAGAAAACAACAACAAACTAAAGCAAATTCAGCTCACACCAATCCACAAGAAAACCAGAGTAAAGTCTGTGCTTCAGTCTGAGGACGTAGAGGACGGACGTGTCCAATGGACGGACGTGTCCAATGGACGGACGTGTCCAATGGACGGACGTGTCCAATGGACGGACGTGTCCAATGGCCCAGGGACCAAATGTGGCCCTCAGACAATTTGTTTTACATCTGCTTTAGTCCAGGTCCTAGGGTTTAGGGAGTGTTAGCCTGCAGGTCTGGTCTGGTCCGGTCCGGTCTCTGGTCTGGTCTCTGGTCTAGTCTGGTCTTTGGTCTTTGGTCTCTGGTCTCTGGTCTCTGGTCTGGTCTCTGGTCTGATCTGGTCTCTGGTCTGGTCTGGTCTCTGGTCTGGTCTGGTCTGGTCCGGTCTCTGGTCCGGTCTCTGGTCTGGTCTCTGGTCTGGTCTGGTCTTACCCTGCATGCCTGAAGGTCCAAACTCCTGTCTGCTGAGGTAGATGGTGTGGTCGTGTTTCTGATCTTCTTGTTGGTCTCTCTGGTGGAGGTACGACCAGGTGCAGACCTTCTGCAGACTTTTCTGAGGATCCCCCACAGAGATCAGCTCCTGGGACTAAAGAGACCAGGTCAAAACCAGGACTAAACCAGGACTAAACAAGGTCTAAATCAGGACTAAACCAGGTCTAAATCAGGACTAAACCAGGTCTAAATCAGGACTAAACCAGGACTGAAGGTCTTAAAATTCTACTTCATTCCTAATTTAATATCACTAATACATATATTAGACGTATAATTAACTGTATAGTAGCAGTAATGATATTTTGCGTTGTAGTAATAGTAGTAGTACTACTAGCAGTAGTAGTACTTGTGTAGTAGTACTTTTGTAGTACCTTGGTGGGAGAGAGCAGTACGATCTGCACCAGTACAATGTTGATGTTTGCTCCCAGAGACGGCTCCTGATAAATCTCATTCACCTGGAACACACAAGGGGGCGCTGTAACCAAATATATTCAACCACATTTTCAATTTATTTATGTGTTAAAAAAGAAAAGATCTGATCAGGTACAAAACCCAAACAAGATTAACTTGAAAATGAAAAATAAAATAGATGATGTGTTTGAGCAGAGTTTAGAGTCTGTGGTTAAATGAAGGAATTACCCCTGTGTGTGTATGACCCCTCTCTGACCTCTGTGTGACCCCTGTGTGACCCCTGTGTGTGTATGACCCCTCTCTGACCTCTGTGTGACCCCTCTCTGACCCCTGTGTGTGTATGACCCCTCTCTGACCTCTGTGTGACCCCTGTGTGACCCCTGTGTGTATGACCCCTCTCTGACCTCTGTGTGACCCCTCTCTGACCTCTGTGTGTGTATGACCCCTCTCTGACCCCTGTGTGTGTATGACCCCTCTCTGACCTCTGTGTGTATGACCCCTCTCTGACCTCTGTGTGACCCCTGCGTGTGTATGACCCCTCTCTGACCTCTATGTGACCCCTCTCTGACCCCGTGTGTGTATGACCCCTCTCTGACCTCTCTGTGTGTATGACCCCTCTCTGACCTCTGTGTGTGTATGACCCCTCTCTGACCTCTGTGTGACCCCTGTGTGACCCCTGTGTGACCCCTGTGTGTGTATGACCCCTCTCTGACCTCTGTGTGACCTCAGGATAGGGTTAGGGGTCAGGGGTCAGAGTGTGATACCTACGATGTGCATGAAGGTCAGGAGGTATCTCTGGATGTTCTCTCGGCCGTGAAACAGGAGAACGGAGTAATCCACCGCCAACAGAACCTGCACGTTTCAACAAATACATCAAATACATCAAATACATCAAATACATCAAATACATCAAATACATCAAATACATCAAATACATCAAATACATCAAATATATCAAATACATCAAATACATCAAATACATCAAATACATCAAATTTATCAAATATATCAAATACATCAAATACTTCAAATACATCAAATATATCAAATATATCAAATATATCAAATACATCAAATATACACATAAAAAACGACTATTAGTCTCATCGCAAGTATCATAGCAACCACAGAGCCAATCAGGAGTGAGGCTGTCGAGGTAATGCCACTTCCCGCTTTAGCAGAGAGCGGGCGCTTAGCAACACTATCAATCAAACCTGTTGCTAACGCTAGCAGGAGCGACCTCAGGGATGGAGGCGCCTCATGTAAAAACAGGATAGAACCGGCATTTTAAGGTCAGAATGACGAGTCTGACAGCTGCAGTGAGAGGCCACGGCTTTTCAATAGAAACTCAACTGAAGCCAGTGGAGTCGACGGAGCCGAGTCGCGCGCAGACTCACTTCCTGTTTGAAACACGGGTGGCGGGTTTGCTACGTCCAGCGATCTACAGTCTATGGTCTCACCTCGATGTGGAAGAGTTCTGCCTCTCTGGACCTCCTCCTCCTCCTCTTCAGAGTTTGGACCGGGTCAGACCAGGACCTCAGCCTCTGGACCTCAGGACCCAAGACCGGACCTAAAACGAGGACCAAAACAGAGATGGGTCAGAACCAGAGCAGAGAGGAGACTCACGAGGAGGTGAGCTACAGGAGGAGAGCCAGAGGAGGAGACAGGAGCAGAGCCAGAGGAGGAGAGCCAGGGGAGGAGACAGGAGCAGAGCCAGAGGAGGAGAGCCAGAGGAGGAGAGCCAGAGGAGGAGACAGGAGCAGAGCCAGAGGAGGAGAGCCAGAGGAGGAGAGCCAGAGGAGCAGAGCCAGAGGAGGAGACAGGAGGAGAGCCAGAGGAGGAGACAGGAGCAGAGCCAGAGGAGGAGACAGGAGCAGAGCCAGAGGAGGAGAGCCAGAGGAGGAGAGCCAGAGGAGGAGACAGGAGCAGAGCCAGAGGAGGAGAGCCAGAGAAGGAGACAGGAGCAGAGCCAGAGGAGGAGAGCCAGAGGAGGAGACAGGAGCAGAGCCAGAGGAGCAGACGAGCAGAGCCAGAGGAGGAGAGCCAGAGGAGGAGACAGGAGCAGAGCCAGAGGAGGAGAGCCAGAGGAGGAGACAGGAGCAGAGCCAGAGGAGGAGAGCCAGAGGAGGAGACAGGAGCAGAGCCAGAGGAGGAGACAGGAGCAGAGCCAGAGGAGGAGAGCCAGAGGAGGAGAGCCAGAGGAGGAGAGCCAGAGGAGGAGAGCCAGAGGAGGAGACAGGAGCAGAGCCAGAGGAGGAGACAGGAGCAGAGCCAGAGGAGGAGAGCCAGAGGAGGAGAGCCAGAGGAGGAGAGCCAGAGGAGGAGACAGGAGCAGAGCCAGAGGAGGAGAGCCAGAGGAGGAGACAGGAGCAGAGCCAGAGGAGGAGAGCCAGAGGAGGAGAGCCAGAGGAGGAGAGCCAGAGGAGGAGACAGGAGCAGAGCCAGAGGAGGAGAGCCAGAGAAGGAGACAGGAGCAGAGCCAGAGGAGGAGACAGGAGCAGAGCCAGAGGAGGAGACAGGAGCAGAGCCAGAGGAGGAGACAGGAGCAGAGCCAGAGGAGGAGACAGGAGCAGACCTTCTGAGGCCTTTGTGCTGAAAAATCTTGTTCAGTGTTGAGTTTAAACAAAACTTTTCCACAGATGTGTTTTATTTGGTCTCCTTCATATTTAAATAAAAGATGTGAGTCCAAACCAAACTCATAAAAGACTTTAGTCCCAGACTAGGATCAGAACCAGGACTTGGGATCTAGACCGGAAAAAAAAAAACAGACCAGAACCAACTGAGACCAAGTTCAGGTCTGGAGAAAGGTCCAGTCCTGACCGAGATCCCAGCTCAGACCTGGTCCTGATCGTGGCTCAGATCCGGTCCTGATCGTGGCTCACAGGCGGTCCTGATCGTGGCTCACAGGCGGTCCTGATCGTGGCTCACAGGCGGTCCTGATCGTGGCTCAGATCCGGTCCTGATTGTGGCTCACAGGCGGTCCTGATTGTGGCTCACAGGCGGTCCTGATCGTGGCTCACAGGCGGTCCTGATCGTGGCTCAGATCCGGTCCTGATCGTGGCTCACAGGCGGTCCTGATCGTGGCTCACAGGCGGTCCTGATCGTGGCTCAGATCCGGTCCTGATCGTGGCTCACAGGCGGTCCTGATCGTGGCTCACAGGTGGTCCTGATCGTGGCTCACAGGCGGTCCTGGTCTCATGTCAGACTTACCTCTGAGGAAGTCTGTGGGCGGGGACTCCCGTGCTGCGCTCTGATTGGCTGGGTTCTGGTCCGGTGTCAGGTCCGAGTCTCTGTAAACCACATGGTCCTGGTCTGATCCAGAGCAGTTCTTTAGAACAGGCTCAATGTAAAAATCCCCAAAAGGACTGAGGATCAGGCCCTCCTGAAACAGACAGGTCATATTATGAAATATACCACATGGCATATGTATAAGTACATGTATATGCAAGTACATGTATATGTACATGTATAAGTACATGTATATGCACATGTATATATACATGTATTATGACTGGATGAGAGGGCTGAGTGTGTGTGTGTGTGTATATATATATATATATATTTATATTTATATATTTATATATATATATGCACTCAGCCCCTCATCATGCACATGCTCATGGCAAACTTCAAATGGCAAAGTCTCACATTTTAAATCATTACAGTATTTTAAATATATACATTACCAGTCCTTTGCAGATGCTGAGCACTGCTGTGATGCGTGAGTCATTAGAGGCGTGGCCTGAGTACAGGCAGTGCTGCTTTGTGATTGGCTCGGACACTCCTGATTCCTCCCACAGGAGGGTGGCACCTGGAGCCATGACCTGTGTGTTGATTCGCAGATGCAGCTGTAGCTCCGCCCCCTGCAGAGTAAGGTTAAAAAACACTTCCTGTTCCGGAGGGCGAGGCCAGGGGGCGTGTCTCTTCTGGCGAGGGGCGGGATCAGACAGGACACGGCCCTCTGAGTCTGTCCTGATTGGACGAACCACAGTGAAATCTGACAGGACGTGATGTAAGAGCTCTGTGGAAGAAATTACATCATCAGCGTGACTGATGAGAGTTATTTATGAAATATTTAATCAATATTGATTAGAGTATGTGTTTGTTTGTATGTATATATATATATAAGCTCATGTCAGGCATCATCATAAGTGAACGCATGGATCAATACATGAGCACAGAAGAGCATCGGCAAAGACACCAGAGGAGCCAAACACCAGCTCCTGGTCGACTGAACAGTCGCCTGAGACTGCAGGACCCGTCAGACCAACCTGTGCACTGTCTGGACTGATACAAGAAAGACTCACATGGATCACTGAATGGAGCTGTACAACATCTACAGGACTCTAAGAGCCTTCAGCTCCAGGAGGTTGTGGAAAACCACCCTTGAGGCCAAAGACCACTTTCACAAGTGACCATCAAATGTGGCATATACCAAGGAGACTGTCCTCACTGCTGTTCAGCAGAGGTCTGAACCTCCTCAGACAAATCATCAACAACACTGGCTATAGATACGACTCATGAATGGGACAACCATCAGTCACCTCCTCTACATGGACGACATCAAACTGTACGTTAAGAATGAGACATCGACTCACTGATCCACACCACCAGGATCTACACCACCAGGATCTACACCACCAGGATCTACAGCACCAGGATCTACAGCACCAGGATCTACACCACCAGGATCTACAGCACCAGGATCTACACCACCAGGATCTACAGCACCAGGATCTACACCACCAGGATCTACAGCACAGACACTGGAATGTCATTTGGGCTTGAGAAGTGCAGCCAGATGGTGACAAAGAGAGGGAAGGTTGTCCACACAGAAGGGGTCTGTCTCCCAGAAGGAACAATAGCAGTCAGGACAGTTACAAGGACCTTGGTGTCCCACAAGCAAATGGCAACAAGAGGAAACAAGGAAAGCAGCCACGGCCAAATACCTCAGACGAGTAAAACAAGTCCTAAGGAGTCAGCTCAATGGAACAAGACCCAGGCAATAAACAGCTACGCCCTGTCAGTAATCAGGTACCAGCAGAATCATCAGCCAAAGGAGGAGATACAGACCACAGATGTTAAGACCCCAAAGCTCCTGACCTGCATGGAGGTTCCATCCCAAATCCAGCACCCTGAGACTGTACACGAGCCATAAGGAAGGAGGCCGAGGACTAGTGAGTGTGAGAGCCACAGTCCAGGATAAAACATCCAAGATCCGTAAGTACATCAAGGAAAAGGCCCCAACAGACGATGTGCTCAGTGTCTCAAGACAGTGGAGCGCAGAGGAAGAGGTGCTGGAGGAACCATCATGGAAGAACAAGCCCCTGCACGGGATGTACCACCAGAACAGAACTGATCTCTGATAACTGAACATGGCTGATCTCAAGAAATCCTCCCAATGTCTTGAGAGAGCTGATCTGAAGGACAGAGGCTCATCCTGGAGCAAAGGAGCATCAGAGCAATGGAGGCCCGGATCTACCACACCAGACAAGACCCAAGGTGTAAGCTGTGCAAAGAGGCCCCTGAGACAATCCAGCACATAACTGCAGGTGTAAGATGCTGCACGGAAAGCAAACATGGAGCGACATAAACAAGTGGAGCCATAGTGAAACATCTGTGCAGAGTACGGACTGGAAATCCCGAGGTCAAGGTGGGAAACAACTCCAAAGGGCGTGGAGAATGATTGAGTAAAGATCCTGTGGGACTTCAGATACAGACTGACAGAATGAACCAACCGGACACTGTGAAGGTGGAGAAACAACAGAGCAAAGCCATTGGACATCACAGAACCAAGGGAACGTCAGGAGAAAGGAACATGAGAAACTGGAGAAATACCAGGGGCTCAAAGAAGAGCTGGAGAAGGCCTGGAAGGTGAAGGTATCAGTGGTGCCCGTGGTCATCAGAGAACTCGGGGCAGTAACCGCCAAACTGGAGGAGGCTACAGCAGATCCCAGGAAAAACATCAGACATCTCCGTCCAGAAAAGTGCAGGAACATCAGAGATACAGTAGAACCCTCAAGCTCCCAGGCACCGAGCACGAAAAAGAGGGGATGAGAGACCATCCACAGAGGGGGGGAGGATATATATATATATATATATATATATATATATATATAGGAAATCTGAACCTAGAACCTTACACAGTGGGTGTGTCTGAAAAAGACAGACAGTTGAGATTCTGGTCTTTTTCAAACCTACAAACACTTTAAGACAAAAACTGGTTCATCCAAAGGACAAAACCCTGAGACATAAACAAAGTGATGTGTGTCCTCCATGTCCTCCATTCAGTGAAGAGTGAGAGTCACACTGGAGAAACTAAACACTCCAAACCAACACTGAGAGAGAGCAGCTCAGGACACAGTCTGCTGTTCATCTACATAAGAGAATAAACAGAGAGAACAGCTCAGGACACAGTCTGCTGTTCATCTACATAAGAGAATAAACAGAGAGAACAGCTCAGGACACAGTCTGCTGTTCATCTACATAAGAGAATAAACAGAGAGAACAGCTCAGGACACAGTCTGCTGTTCATCTGGGGTCAGAGGGTCAGATCTGAGCCAGAGAAAAGAAATGGTTTGAGACGAGGGTTAAAGAAGATATTTTTGTTAGAAAACACAATCCTTAAACAGGAATGGAGCCTGAGACATCACCTGTCCTCCATCTATAACTCCACCCTCAGACCCAAAGCAAACAAAGGAAACACAGAGAACAATAGAGTGAGCCAGGAGAGCTATTAAAGGTTGAACGTGGGCCATTAAGGCTGAAACTGAAGACAATAGCTGTTTACATTTTCAGTGTTAGCTCCTCCTTCAGACTGATATAAGGCAGTGTCCAGCAGGAATCTGACCAGAACTGAAGAAGAGCCAAACATCTTCAGTCCTACAACGATTTGTCCAGTGACAGATTTAAACTTCGTCTTTTGTTATTACAAAACTGATCCTAATATTCTGTAACTGTTCTTTACCTTTTACAGCTTTGTATGAATAAAAGTTCAAACTTATGGGACAATCTAGGCCAAACTCAGCCTTTAAATGACCTCATCATCATTACATCATCATTACATCATCATTACATCATCATTACCAGCCAATGTTCCCGGATCGATACTGATACTTGATACCAGTATCGGTATTGGTGCATTAACTCTGTGGTGTTTAGATGCCACAGTGTGAACAGGACCTGAGTCATTTTGAAATGATTTGAATAAAAATAAAACCAGAGCCGTGTTTTTCCTCTGACTCAGACTGAAGCAGAATCCTGTCCTGATCTGAACCCCAATCTGAGTCCAGACTTTGGTCTGGGTTTAGTCCTGGTTTAGTCCAGGTTTAGTCCAGGTTTAGTCCAGGTTTAGTCCAGGTTTAGTCCTGGTTTAGCCCTGATTTAGACCTGGTTTAGCCCTGGTTTAGCCCTGGTTTAGCCCTGGTTTAGCCCTGGTTTAGTCCAGGTTTAGCCCTGGTTTAGTCCAGGTTTAGCCCTGGTTTAGTCCAGGTTTAGTCCTGGTTTAGCCCTGGTTTAGACCTGGTTTAGTTCTGGTTTAGTCCCAGAGGAGCTCAGTGGAATCTCAGACACGTTTCTGTGTTTTTCTTTTTTCTGTTTTTCCATTCCGTCTGGAATCTGACTCTGAAGAGAACTCACAGCTTGACCCCCACCCCTCTCCCTCCCTCTCTTCTTCCTCCCTCTTTCCCCTCACACCCCATCCCTTCCTTTCAGGACAGTCCCGGTATGTCTGATGCAGAGGACAGGTTCTAACTTCACGTCTCTGTCTCTCTTCCTCTCCTTCTCTCTCTCCCTCCTCCTCCCTCTCCCTGTTGTTTTTTCTCCTTCTCTTTCGCTCTCCCTCCTCCCTCTGTCTTTCTCTCTCCTTCTCCCTCCCTCCTCCCATTATCTTCTTCCCTCCCTCCTCCCTCTCTCTCCCTCCCTCTGTCTTCTCTCTCCTTCTCTCTCCCTCCCTCTGTCTTCTCTCTCCCTCCCTCCTCCCTCTCCCTCTGTCTTCTCTCTCCTTTTCTCTCCCTCCCTCCTCCCTCTGTCTTCTCTCCCCCTCCCTCTGTCTCTCTCTCTCCCTCTGTCTTCTCTCTCTCCCTCTGTCTTCTCTCTCCCTCCCTCTCCCTCTGTCTCTCCCCCTCCCTGTCTCTCTCTCTCCCTCCCTCCACCCTCTGTCTTCTCTCTCTCACCCTCCTCCCTCTGTCTCTCTCTCTCCCTCCCTCCTCCATCTGTCTTCTCTCTCCCTCTCTCTCCCTCTGTCTTCTCTCTCTCTCTCCCTCTGTCTCTCTCTCTCCCTCCCTCCCTCCACCCTCTGTCTCTCTCTCCCTCCCTCCTCCCTCTGTCTTCTCTCTCTCACCCTCCTCTCTCTCCCTCCCTCTCCCTCTGTCTTCTCTCTCTCTCCCTCCTCCCTCTGTCTCTCTCTCCCTCCCTCCACCCTCTGTCTTCTCTCTCCCTCTCTCTCCCTCTGTCTTCTCTCTCTCCCTCTGTCTCTCTCTCTCCCTCCCTCCTCCCTCTGTCTCTCTCTCTCCCTCCCTCCTCCCTCTGTCTTCTCTCTCTCACCCTCCTCTCTCTCTCCCTCCTTCTCCCTCTGTCTCTCTCTCCCTCCCTCCACCCTCTGTCTTCTCTCTCTCACCCTCCTCTCTCTCTCCCTCCTCCCTCTGTCTTCTCTCTCCCTCTGTCTTCTCTCTCTCTCTCCCTCTGTCTCTCTCTCTCCCTCCCTCCTCCCTCTGTCTCTCTCTCTCCCTCCCTCTGTCTCTCTCTCTCCCTCCCTCCTCCATCTGTCTTCCACTCTCCTTCTCTTCTTCCTTCGCCTTAACTTCATGTTGACCTTGACTTCACCTTTGACCTGAGGCGCTCATAATGTTCCGTAATGTTTAAAGTCTTTAATGTTTTGTGAGGGGTCTGCCGCCTCCGTCTGAAGCCACATGTGGAGAGTCTGTTTCAGAGGAAATCCAGCTTTGATAATAATAAAGATTATTCTGAAGTTTGTTAAATGATTTGCAGGAGACGAGACGCTGTTTGGTCCCACGCCTCCAGGGGGCGACCTCAAACTGGACAAATACAGAACGTTACATTACTTTGAATTTTTATCTTGTCACTTGTATTAAAATCACTCACGGCTCGTCCTGACGTCGGTTTGGGCCAGTGCGGCTCGTCCTGACGTCGGTTTGGGCCAGTGCGGCTCTTTCTGAGTGTTATGTCTCACGTTTGTGTCGTCTGTTTAATATTTAAAGTCTTTCAGATTGTAATGATGTCAAACCTGTACATGATGACACTTTTTTATGAGATGTTTATAAGAAAAATCCCAAAGGAAAAAAGTGGAGGCTTTAGTGACATAAAGCTGCACGCTGGCGGGTTCCAGACTGGAGAATGTGATGATGTCATGCTGCGGGTACGAGCCAGATTCATCGCATTACAGTGAGCCACGAAATATCCACAACATAAACTCACAAAGTTTGAACCAGATTATTTCTATCAGTGACAGAACAAAACTCTGCATTTGAACTGGATTCATGTCACTGCCCCGTCACCTATGACATCACCTATGACATCACCTATGACATCACCTATGACATCACCTATGACATCACCCATCACCTGAAACTCCGTCTGAGCTTCACGTCTGAACCAAAACATCACTGACCTGAGTGACGTGAGGCTCTGACCTGAGGCAAAGCAAATTTATTTGTACAGCACAATTCGTACACAAAGTAATTTAAAGAGCTTTACAGAAAAACGAAAGACATTAAAATCACAATATAATAAATCAAAACATAAATAATCACCATAAATGAACATTGAAGGAGAAAAGTTCAGAAGTTCAGTGGTATAAAGATAAACAGACCTCTTTTGAGCCTGGATTTAAACATTGTCAAAGTCGAGTCTGTCTCACATTTTCAGGAAGAATGTTCCAGGTTTTAGCTTCATAAAACTCAAAGACTGATTCCCCACGTTCAGTCCTGACTCTGGACCAGCAGGAGGCCGGTCCTGAAGTCCTCCTCATGTGAGATGGTTCATGTGGCTCATGTGGGAGATGTTCTTTGGTGCTGGTCCATGACTTGTTCACAATCAGAGCTGCTTTAAAGTCTCTGAGCCACAGGAGCCAGAGACCTGAGCCACAGGACACATGTGTGAAGTACTTCCTGGTTCTTTTTTGATTTTAGGTGGTAAAAAGCTGCAGATGTTATTGATTTGATGTGGCTGTTAAAGTTCAAGTCTGAGTCCATTTTTACCTCTAGATTTCTGTCCTGAGTTGAAGGTTTTAGAGAGAGAGACTGGAGGTGACACTGACACTTTATGTTTCTGTGACTTGAGTCTTGTCTGAGTTTATCTGGACAAAGTTGTTTTTCCTCCACACACTGATCTGTTGATGCAGTGAATCCACTGGTCCATATTCACCTGCTGCAGTGAGACATAGATCTGACTCGTCTGCAGAGTTGTGTGTGACACATTATTGTTGTGTATTAAC
Organism: Periophthalmus magnuspinnatus; assembly: GCF_009829125.3. NCBI lineage: Eukaryota > Metazoa > Chordata > Actinopteri > Gobiiformes > Gobiidae > Periophthalmus > Periophthalmus magnuspinnatus. Next base: position 59,306 of record NC_047139.1, on the reverse strand, counting down.
TGTCCTAACAGCAGCATGTAGAGACTGAACAACAGGGGTCCCAGGACTGACCCCTGGGGCACCCACAGGTCAGGGACAGTTTATATGAGACACATTTTCCAATTTCAACAAAGTACTCCCTGTTTTCTAAATAGGACTTGAACCAGTTTAGTGCCGTACCACAGATGCCCTCCCAGTCCTCTAGTCTCTGTAGGAGGATCCCATGATCCACAGAGTCAAAGGAAACACTCAGATCTAACAGGATCAACACTGAGACTGTGCATCAGTGTCAGGAGGACGTCATGTGTCCTTGATCAGAGCATCTCAGTCTGTGGTGGGTCTAAAACCTGAAAACATCAAAGGAGTTGTTCATTTGGAGAAAGTTAATAAACTGTTGGTAAACAGCTTTTTCAAGGACTTTGCCAAGAAACAGCAGATTTGAGATCGGTCAGTAATTGTTCAATATTGTGTTTTGGACACTTGGGTGAAGAGAGGAGCAGAGCTGTCAACCGATCACTACCGGGTGGTGAGTTGGATCCGCTGGTGGAGGAGGAAGCCAGACAGACCTGGCAGACCCAAGCGCATCGTGAGGGTCTGTTGAGAATGTCTAGTGGAGACCTCTATCGGGGGGTCTTCAACTCACACCTCCGGGAGAGCTTCTCCCAGATCCCGGGGAGGCTGGGATATGCTATCCTGGACCATGTTCTCCTCTTCTATTGTCGATGCAAACCTATTGAGCCTTGTTGGCTTGTGGGACTCCTGAGGCAGCTGATGAGTACCAGCGGGCCAAACGTGCCGTGGCTCATGAGGTCGCCGAGGCAAAAACTTGGGGGTTGGGGACCACAGGATCTCATCTCTGCTGTTTACAGATGATGTTGTCCTGATGCTTCAGGACATGCAGCTCTGGGGCAGTTTGAGTCGAGTGTGAAGTGTCTGGGATGAGAATCAGCTCCTCTAAATCTGAGGCCATGGTTCTCGACCGGAAAAAGGTGGCGCCCTCTGCAGATGGAGAGTCTCTGCCTCAAGTGGAGGAGTTCAAGTAGGGGGAGGATGGAGCGTGAGATTGACAGTTGGATCAGCGTCTGCAGTGATGTTGTCTCTGTGTCGTCTGTTGTGGTGAAGAAGGAGCTGAGTCCAAAGACAAAGCTCTGGATTTACCTCAGTCTGTTCACCTCATGAGTCTGGGTCATGACTGAAAGGACAAGATCAAGATACAAACGACTGAAATGAGTTTCCTCCATAGGGTGGCCAGGCACTCCCTTAGAGAGAGGGGGAGGAGCTCAGTCACGCGAGAGAAGCTCGGACAAGAGCCGCTGCTCCTCCATGTAGAGGAGCAGCTGAGGCTCAGGCGTCTGCTCAGGATGCCTCCTGGACACCTCCCTGGGGAGGTGTTCATGCCCCACTGGGAGGAGGCCCCGGTGAAGACACAGGGACTATATCTCTGGGCTGGACTGGGAACGCCTTGGGGTCCCACCGGAAGAGCTGGAGGACATGTCTGGGGTGAGCGAAGTCTGGGAATCCCTACTTAGACCGATGGCCCCGCGGCCTGGCCCCAGATAAGAGGAAGAACATGGATGGATGGATGATCATAACTGTTGTGTAATTTGGACATGTTTTGACCCTTGTTTACATTACGGTTGCTAGGTAACAGTTATGACATCACTGCTCGTGTCCAACCCCGACGTAACATATTAAACTTCACCAAGTCACCAGCCAGATCAGTTAAGTGAGAAAAACAGCTTTTTGTAAATGTGCCCAGACCTGGAGGTGACGGGGCCTTTGCTGAGGCTGTCCCCAAACTATGGAACAGTTTATACCTCAGAGCTGCTCCTCTGGAGTCTTTTAAATCTGCTCTTAACACACATTTCTTTGCGTTGGCGTTTAATAATTGTGCATTTGTAATATTTTCATAAATGAACTTATCCTCATGTTTTTATTGTACGTGTGACGCACTTTGAGGAGCTGCAGTTTTTGTAAATGTGTTGCAGACATTGACATTGTGAGGCACTGACCTTTGACATGTAACCTGATGTGCGGCATTAACCTTTGACCTATGACCTGATGTGAAACACTGACCTGAGGGAGACTGAAGCAGAGCCGGTCGGGTCTGGAGCCACAGTCCACAGCAGAGCCACAGAAAGAGTCCTGACAACCCCCAGCCCATGGTCCAGGGTCCTCTGGAGTCCTGCTTCAGTCCTGCTTCAGTCCTGGTCTAGTCCTGGTCTAGTCCTGGTCTAGTCCTGGTCTAGTCCTGGTCTAGTCCTGGTCTAGTCCTGGTCTAGTCCTGGTTTAGTCATGGGCCTGGTTCAGAGTGATCCAGGTGTAGTCCAAGTTCCTGGTTTGATCCTGTTTCAAAGATCCAGATTATAAACTGAGGAAAAGTTTTAGTTTAGACCTGGTTTAGTCCTGGTTTAGACCTGGTTTAGTCCTGGTTTAGTCCTGGTTTAGTCCTGGTTTAGTCCTGGTTTAGACCTGGTTTAGTCCTGGTTTAGTCCTGGTTTGGTCCTGGTTTAGACCTGGTTTAGACCTGGTTTAGTCCTGGTTTAGTCCTGGTTTAGTCCTGGTTTGGTCCTGGTTTAGACCTGGTTTAGACCTGGTTTGGTCCTGTTTTTCAGGTGCAGAATTCATCAGAAACCTTCAGTTTGATCCAGATGTTGCATAAACACTGGTCATGGTTGGTCCTGGTTCACTTTTAATCCAGTTTCCGTCCAGATTTAGACCTGCAGCAGTCCTAGTTTGAATCCTAGTTTGAATCCTGGTTTAGTCCTGGCTTGGTCCTGGTCCAGTTCTGGTTTCGTTCAGTTCTGGCTTGATCCTGGTCTGATCCTGGTCCAGTTCTGGTTTATTCTCTGTGTTGGTCACAGTTGGTCAGACACATGTGCAGGAGACAGGAGCTCTCTCTCTCTCTCTCTGCTCCTGTCAGTCGATTAACCCTTTCCCCTCTCTCTCTACTCTCTCTCTCTCTTCTCTTTCTATTGTGCCCCCCTCCCCTCTCTCTCTCTCCTCTCTCTCTGTTTTTCTGCTCTGTTAACTCTCTCTCGCCCTGTGCTCTAGTCTCCGGTTACTCCTCCTCCCTCTTTCCCTCCCTCTCGTCTGAACCTAATCTTTCTCTGTCTCTCCTCCCTCTTTTCTGTCTGTTCTTGTGGTGGCAAGTGTCTCTCTCCCTCCACCCCCCCTTCCCTTCTATCCTCCCACACACTCTTCTCTCTCTCCATCTCTCTGGACTCTGCACCTTCTATCCTTTTCCATCTTTTTTCCCTCAAGTCTGTTCTGCCTCTTTCTGGACTCTGCTCTTGCCCTCGCTCCCTCCCTCTCTCCCTCTGATCTAGTCCATCCTCCCCCTTTCTCTCTCTCCCTCCCTCTGTCTCTCCAGTCTGTCCTCCCTCTTTCTCTCTCTCTCCCTCCCTCTGTCTCTCCAGTCTGTCCTCCCTCTTTCTCTCTCTCCCTCCCTCTGTCTCTCCAGTCTGTCCTCCCTCTTTCTCTCTCTCCCCCCCTCTGTCTCTCCAGTCTGTCCTCCCTCTTTCTCTCTCTCCCTCCCTCTGTCTCTCCAGTCTGTCCTCCCTCTTTCTCTCTCTCCCTTCCTCTGTCTCTCCAGTCTGTCCTCCCTCTTTCTCTCTCTCCCTCCCTCTGTCTCTCCAGTCTGTCCTCCCTCTTTCTCTCTTTCCCTCCCTCTGTCTCTCCAGTCTGTCCTCCCTCTTTCTCTCTTTCCCTCCCTCTGTCTCTCCAGTCTGTCCTCCCTCTTTCTCTCTTTCCCTCCCTCTGTCTCTCCAGTCTGTCCTCCCTCTTTCTCTTTTTCCCTCCCTCTGTCTCTCCAGTCTGTCCTCCCTCTTTCTCTCTTTCTCTCTTTCCCTCCCTCTTTCTGTTCAGTCTTGTCATTACAGAAAAACACAAACAAATCAAACATGACATTTGTGGAGAAGTTCAAAGGTCAAGAGGAGCAGTGGCAGAGTGGTGCAGTTTGCGTGTTCTGTCTGTGTCTGTGTGGAGTTTGCGTGTTCTCTCTGTGTCTGTGTGGAGTTTGCGTGTTCTCCCTGTGTCTGTTTCCCCCATCAGCCTAAACGATGCAAAATAGGTCAAATCTAAGCCCAGGGACTGACCAAGACCAGCTAAAGATCTGGACCTGGTTTAATCCAGGTTTAATCCTGGTTTAGTCCAGGTTTAATCCTGGTTTAGTCCAGGTTTAATCCTGGTTTAATCCTGGTTTAGTCCAGGTTTAATCCTGGTTTAGTCCAGGTTTAATCCTGGTTTAATCCTGGTTTAGTCCAGGTTTAATCCTGGTTTAATCCTGGTTTAGTCCAGGTTTAATCCTGGTTTAGTCCAGGTTTAATCCTGGTTTAGTCCAGGTTTAATCCTGGTTTAGTCCAGGTTTAATCCTGGTTTAGTCCAGGTTTAATCCTGGTTTAATCCTGGTTTAGTCCAGGTTTAATCCTGGTTTAGTCCAGGTTTAATCCTGGTTTAGTCCAGGTTTAATCCTGGTTTAGTCCAGGTTTAATCCTGGTTTAGTCCAGGTTTAATCCTGGTTTAATCCTGGTTTAGTCCAGGTTTAATCCTGGTTTAGTCCAGGTTTAATCCTGGTTTAATCCTGGTTTAGTCCAGGTTTAATCCTGGTTTAGTCCAGGTTTAATCCTGGTTTAGTCCAGGTTTAATCCTGGTTTAGTCCAGGTTTAATCCTGGTTTAGTCCAGGTTTAATCCTGGTTTAATCCTGGTTTAGTCCAGGTTTAATCCTGGTTTAGTCCAGGTTTAATCCTGGTTTAGTCCAGGTTTAATCCTGGTTTAGTCCAGGTTTAATCCTGGTTTAGTCCAGGTTTAATCCTGGTTTAGTCCAGGTTTAATCCTGGTTTAGTCCAGGTTTAAGAATGGGTTGAATGTGTCACAGTGACGGTAAAGTCCATTTATCCATCCATCCATTTTCTTCCTCTTATCCCAGGCCAGCCGAGAGACATAGTCCCTCCAGTGTCTCCAGGAGGTGTCCAGGAGGCGTCCTGAGCAGACGCCTGAGCCTCAGCTGCTCCTCTTGACATGGAGGAGCAGCGGCTCTACTCCGAGCTCCTCCCGTGTGACTGAGCTCCTCACCCTCTCTCTACAGGAGCACTGGGCCTCCCTGAGGAGGAAACTCATTCTGTCGTCTTTTATCTTGATCTTGTCCTTTCGGTCCCAGACTCATGAGGTGAACAGACTGAGGTAAATCCAGAGCTTTGTCTTTGGACTCAGCTCCTTCTTCACCACAACAGACGACACAGAGACAACATCACTGCAGACGCTGATCCAACTGTCAATCTCACGCTCCATCCTCCTCGAGAACAAGACCCCGAGATACTTGAACTGCTCCACTTGAGGCAGAGACTCTCCACCTGCAGAGGGCACCACCTTTTTCTGGTGGTGTGTGGGTGTCTCTCCGTGTGGGTGGAGAGTCCATGTAAAGTCCATTCAATGAACTCAAAAGACAACGTTGTATTGAAAGCAGATTTCAGTAACATAAAAAACAGGACTAAAACCAGGACTAGACCAGGACTAGACCAGGACTAAAACATGGTTTGATAGAGCTCTGAAGGAGGAGGAACTTAGCACAAGGAGCATAGAGAGGAGGGACTCAAAGTGAAACTTATAAAACACATTAATCTGTTGTTTTGGGTGAATATGGCATTTTCAAACAATAAAAGGAAACATGAGATCTAAATATGTTATGTGTTACAGCAAATACCCTACAAGGGTAAATACTCCCTCTTTAATACCCCACAAGGGTAAATACCCAGCTCTACATTTCCAGTAAACCCAACTCTACACTTCCACCCTCCTCCCTGACAGACTGCCTCACTGAAATACAAACCTGGTTCACCTCAAACTTCCTCAAACTTAACGGCAATAAAACAGAACTCCTACTCATCGGCACCAAATCCACCCTAAGCAAAATAAATCCTTTTTCCATATCTATTGACGGCTCCTCTATCTCCCCCTCCCCTCAGGTAAAGAGTCTGGGTGTCATCCTCGACACTTTCCTTCACCTCCCATATCAACAACATCACCCGGTCCACCTACTTCCACCTCAGAAACATCCACCGCCTCCGTCCCTCACTCACCCCACACACCACCGCCATCCTCATCCACAGCCTGGTCACTTCTCGTATTGATTATTGCAATTCTCTTCTGTTTGGACTCCCACAGAAATCACTCCATAAACTCCAACTGGTCCAAAACTCAGCCGCCCACATCATCACACACACACCCTCCATCACCACATCACACCTGCACCAGCTCCACCGGCTCCATCACGCACCGTACACACTACAAAATCACACTCCTCACATACAAAGCTCTCCACAACCTGGCCCCTCCTGTCTGACCTCATTCACATCTCCACACCCGCCCGCTCCCTCCGCTCCTCCTCTTCCCTGCACCTCACTGTCCCTCCTGCCCGTCTCGTCACTATGGGGAGCAGAGCCTTCAGCTGCTCTGCTCCCCAGCTCTGGAACTCCCTCCCCCATGACCTCCGCAACACACACTCACTCCCACATTTCAAATCTAAACTCAAAACTCATGTGTTTAGAAAGGCCTTCTCACCCTGACCACTCTGACCATAACTGCTCTGTCTTTTAATCTTTGTTTTTAAATGTATTTTTAATCATTTTACATTGTTCTATTTGTATTGTGTATGTGTGTGTGTGTATGTGTGTGTACGGCGACCTTGAGAGCCTTGAAAGGGCCTAACAAATAAAATGTATTATTATTATTATTATCTTTAATACCCCACAAGGGTAAATACCCCCTCTTTAATACCCCAGAGGTAAATACCCCCTCATTACTGTAGAAAGTCACATATGTCACTTTGTTTACTTTAGGAGACCCAGGTCTGAATCCAGCCTGAGCCAAGTGGACTTTATGTAAAGAGTCTGAGGTCAAAGTTTAAATATTTTATTAAACACATTTTAACCATCATTGTATAATACAGAGGTCACACAGAGGTCACACAGAGGTCACACAGAGGTCACACAGAGGTCACGGACAGATCATATTAATAATAATAATCTGAATACAGAAGTCATTTGTTTTGTGCGAGGCCGTTCAGAGCTGAAGCCACTTCATCACACGACATGTTCTCCACAGACACACTGCACTCCCGACCGTGAGCTAAAGAAACACAAATATATTACAATATATGTACACACACCCACACACACACCCCCACACACACACACACCCACTGCACTCCCGGCCATGAGCTAAAGAAACACACAAATATATTACAATATATGTACACACACACACACACCCCCACACACACACACACACCCACTGCACTCCCGACCGTGAGCTAAAGAAACACACAAATATATTACAATATATGTACCCCCTCCCCCCACACACACACACCCACTGCACTCCCGGCCATGAGCTAAACAGAGAAATATTTATATTATGATATGTATACACACACATTACACACACGCTGTGCTCCAAACTGAGAGCTGGACAAACACAGATAAATATTATTATGACAAATACTTGAACATATGTACACACATATACACACACACACACACACATATACACAACGGGTCAGACTGGAGAAACAGACAAAATAATATATTATAATACTAAATATATCTATACAAGTATGACACAGAGACACTGCAGCTGTTATTGATTGGTAGAACTACACTTCCCATGAGCCCCTGTACTGCACATGCTCAGTAGAGTATCTGTGATGAAGTTCATTCACACAACTGCAGGTCAGTCCAAAACATGTATAAAGTGAACATAAACATAAACCCTAAACCTGAACCATACACTGTTTATATAAATGGACTTGGCTAACCTGCTAGCATACACTATATATATAAATGGACTTGGCTAACCTGCTAGCATACACTATATATATAAATGGACTTGGCTAACCTGCTAGCCGCCGTGTTCCAATCAGGAAGTGAGGATGAGCCCGGCTCCACTGACTTGTACCAGGGCCATGTATACTGGATTAAAACGGACATTTGTTTTTTGCTATTGTGTTCGTAAATCAAGATATGAACATTATTATCAGGTGTCTTCTTTCCCCGAGTTCGCTCTTGCTAGCGTTAGCAGCAAAGTGGGAAGGGGCGTTACCTTCAACAGCCTCACTCCTGATTGGCACTTTGGTTGCTATGATACTCACGGTCAAAACACAGCTACAATTTAGCCGCTATAACTGCTCTAGTCTCGATGAGCTTCATTTGAGCTGAACGCTGTGGATGAGGTCACACTCACTTAATCCACTTATTTATACAGTTTATGACCTGAACCTGAACCTGAGCCCTGACCTGAACCTGTACAACTGAACACAGAGAGCCCACTGCACCACTTTGGGACAATAATAACTTGTACATTATATGTCCATTTAGTTTTATTATGACCTCACCTTGTCCTTAGGTTAATGGACGGCCCAGACTCTTGTTTATATTTAACACATCTGACCCAGAGCGCGGCCCTGACCCCTGAATCTGGCCCAGAGCCCTGACCCCTGAATCTGGCCCAGAGCCCTGACCCCTGAATCTGGCCCAGAGCCCTGACCCCTGAATCTGGCCCAGAGCCCTGACCCCTGAATCTGGCCCAGAGCCCTGACCCCTGAATCTGGCCCAGAGCCCTGACCCCTGAATCTGGCCCAGAGCGCAGCCCTGGTCCCTGAACGCTGCCCTGGTCCCTGAACGCTCTCAGATAAAGAGGTTTAGTTTGCAGAGCACAGCAGGGTTAGCACATACACATTAATCTATCGTAGTTATGGTTTACATACACTTTAATATGTTCATACTGTATTTACCATATCTGGCCCAGAGTGTGGCCCTGACCCCTGAACATTCTCGGATGAGGATGGGAAAGTCGGGGTTGGACCTCTTCAGAGTCACGTAGTGCTGCTCCACAAACTCTCTGAGATAAAGAGCAAAACCACAATGAACAAAAATAACTTCAAAATATCAAACTCAGAAACAATACAGTTTAGACCTGGTTTAGACCTGATTTAGACCTGGTTTAGACCTGGTTTAGCTCTGCCGTTAGCTCTGCCGTTAGCTCTGTTGTTAGCTCTGTTGTTAGCTCTGCTGTTAGCTCTGCTGTTAGCTCTGTTGTTAGCTCTGTTGTTAGCTCTGTTGTTAGCTCTGTTGTTAGCCTCAGTCTCCGTGTATTTCTATGACATTAGCATTAGGTTGTCATTAGCCTGTTAGCTCAGCTCTGGTTGTCCGCTGTTTCTCCGGGTGTTTCTCCGGGCGTTTGCCCGCCTGAGCCTCAGTCTATCCCGGGTCCACACACTTACCTGGCGCCCTGACTCCCGGCGCAACTCTGGCTCAGGTGAAGCCGAACTTCGCGCAGGTTTTTGGCCAAACTGGAGCCGAGGGTCCGCACCACAGACGCCGCCATGTTTGTTCTGAAGGGCGGCAGGAAGGTTGCCAGATACTCAGAGAAAAACACGCGCCTGAGCCTCCTCTCTCTCCCCTCTCTCCTCATTTCCCCCTCTCTCCTCCTTTCTTCCCTCTCTCTCCTCTCCCTCCTCCTCCTCTCTCGTCCTCCTCTCTCTCCCCTCTCCCTCCTCCTCCTCTCTCGTCCTCCTCTCTCTCCCCTCTCTCCTCTCCCTCCTCTCTCCTCTCCCTCCTCCTCCTCTCTCCCCTCTCCCTTCTCCTCCTCCTCTCTCCTCTCCCTCCTCTCTCCCCTCTCTCTCCTCCTCCTCTCCTCCTCCTCCTCTTCTGTGTGGTTCAGAGACAAAACAAGTTCATACATTTACATTTCTGTTGGATTGTGTCAGCTTCTTCTTCTTGTTGATTCAAACACTGAGACAGAGTCTGTGTCACATGTTTTTCATATTAAAGGTCTGCAGAAGATTTGCCCTTTTTACACCAAGAGGCACAGAGACCACGATCAGAAGAGTGTTCTCTGTGCTCATGTTTCCTATTCAACTTTAAATATCAGCTCCATGTTTTCACATATAAAACTCATCGGGCTCAATGGAATGGCTCCGCCCAGAGTTTACACTGAGTTTACACTGAGTTTACACTGAGTTTACACTGAGTTTACACTGAGATTATACTGAGTTTGCACTGAGTTTACACTGAGTTTCTACTGAGTTTACACTGAATTTACACTGAGTTTACACTGAGTTTGCACTGAGTTTACACTGAGTTTCTACTGAGTTTACACTGAATTTACACTGAGTTTACACTGAGTTTACACTGAGTTTATACTGAGTTGATACTGATTTTATACTGAGTTTAAACTGAGCGTACACTGAGTTTATACTGAGTTTACACTGAGTTTACACTGAGTTTGCACTGAGTTTACATTGAGATTATACTGAGTTTACAGAGTTTGCACTGAGTTTATACTAAGTTTACACTGAGTTTACACTGAGATTATACTGAGTTTACACTGAGTTTATACTGAGTTTACACTGAGTTGATCCTGAGTTTACACTGACTTAACACTGAGTTTACACTGAGTTTACACTGAGTTTGCACTGAGTTTACTTTGAATTTATACTGAGTTTACACTGAGTTGATCCTGAGTTTACACTGCCTTTATACTGAGTATATACTTAGTTTCCACTGAGTTTATACTGATTTTATGCAGATTTTATACTGTGTTTATACTGAGTTTACACTGAGTTTACACTGAGACAATCAATGCATGATCCATATGTGAATTATTTTCTGTGCAAACAGAGACTAATGTGACGTTTGGTGATAAAAAAATACAGATCAAATACATTTACTTCCAGTGGTCCATAAAGTAAAGTGAGTATAAGTACAGATCCACAAAAACAGTAAAAGTAAAAATCTCACATGAAAAAATCTTCTCAAGTAAAAGTATTAATGTACCTGTTTAAATGTACTCAAAGAGTGAAAAGTAAACATATTTTGCACATATTGTGAGGTCGTATAAAGTTTCAGATGTGATTTTTGTGCTGAATTTTGTTTAGCAGAAACAATCAACTCAGGTCTTTTTCCAGCTGGTTTTATTTGTAGTTTTTATTTTGCTCCAATTATGAATGCATTAAAAATAAACCCTCAAACTATAGTAAATATACTTTTACTTTTTAGTCCTGTTAAAAAATGTAGTGGAGTAGAAAGTACAGATACTGCTCTCGAATGTAGTGAAGTAAAAAGTATACACTTTAAAATGTACTTAAGTAAAGTGCAGATATCTAAAATGTATACAGTACTTTACTACTACTACTACTACTACTACTACTACTACTACTACTACTACTACTACTAGTACTACTGGATACGTCTGTTTAAAACAATACTACAGGCATAAAGTATCATTAGTTTGATAGTTTTTTTGTTGATTTGATTATTTTTCGACTCTTGAGGCACAAATGAGATTATGGGGAGTGTTTTTATCATTGGAAATCAGTGTTTAAACCTGAAGTCAAATCTAAAAGTCCTTATTTTCTGCAGAAATCCACAGTCAAAGTGCACTGTGTTTTTCTGCACGGTTCACACCCTCTGAGCCACAGCCACTCTGAGGATCTCCATCTGCTCCTTTGGGTCCTGAGGAGATCCTGCACCGCCCACTGAGTCCACACGAGGGCGACACTGCTCACACTCCTGTTCTGTTATTTCACCCACAGTTTAACCCTTTGACTTTATAAATGAGCTTTAACCCTCTGGTGTCAGATGCCCTGGAAAAGAAGGATGGGAGGGCATCTGACACAGGGATACAGGAGGATGGGAGGGCATCTGACACAGGGATACAGGAGGATGGGAGGGCATCTGACACAGGGATACAGGAGGATGGGAGGGCATCTGACACAGGGATACAGGAGGGTGGGAGGGCATCTGACACAGGGATACAGGAGGATGGGAGGGCATCTGACACAGGGATACAGGCTACAGAGGTGGTAGAGGAGCCAAACACTGCACTCAAATAAGTGTAACGTTACTTCAAAATAACTTAAGTAAAAGTACAAAGGAGGTGTCCAAGAAATGAATCAATAGCGATTAAAAAGTATTTGGAAAAATACTACTTAAAGAGTAACTGTCCGGGCACAACATCTTTATGTTTGAAGTAATAATAATGATGATGGTGATGATGTGAAGGACTAAAATCTGTTTGTTTTTCAAACAGACACAAAAATGAGACAAACTAACAAAGTTACTGTCCTTGTCTGTTTTTAAAAATGGGCCATGCGTCCGGAGTAAACATGGATTTTGTTGAATATTCTGCTGCGGGCCACGGGAGGGCATCAGGTTTGTGAGTGCAGTGCACACTGGCTCCTCTGGGGGCGCTCTCATCAGCTCCTTTAGCCGCAGTGCACACTGGCTCCTCTGGGGGCGCTCTCATCAGCTCCTTTATCCTTTAGCCGCAGTGTTGTGCTTATGTCTGGGTCAGCTTTAGCTCCTCTTTAGCCTCATTTGGACCGAATAAACTCAGAATCCCGGGTCCGTGAGCGGGACCGAACGTCAGACAGACCGAGGACAACCCGAACAGAACCGAACCAGACCGGACACGACCGGACCAGACCGCACCATGCCCGAGAGTGAGTCTTTACGGCCTTTAGCTCCGCACTTAGCCGTTAGCATGTTAGCTCCACAGTAAACACAAACTTTAGCCCCAGCGGAGCCTTTAAAACCCGCAGAGTTTAATTTAGACTTTAAAACATTTGTGCAGAGAAAGTCTGCGCAGTGTTTATTTCCCATAAGAGACATTATACAAACACGATCTAAAGCTAAACTCTGCCCGTGATGTGTCCAAACCAGAGACTACTGTGTCCAAACCAGAGACTCTACTGTGTCCAAACCAGAGACTACTGTGTCCAAACCAGAGACTCTACTGTGTCCAAACCAGAGACTCTACTGTGTCCAAACCAGAGACTCTACTGTGTCCAAACCAGAGACTCTACTGTGTCCAAACCAGAGACTCTACTGTGTCCAAACCAGAGACTCTACTGTGTCCAAACCAGAGACTCTACTGTGTCCAAACCAGAGACTACTGTGTCCAAACCAGAGACTACTGTGTCCAAACCAGAGACTCTACTGTGTCCAAACCAGAGACTCTACTGTGTCCAAACCAGAGACTCTACTGTGTCCAAACCAGAGACTCTACTGTGTCCAAACCAGAGACTCTACTGTGTCCAAACCAGAGACTCTACTGTGTCCAAACCAGAGACTCTACTGTGTCCAAACCCAAACTCACTAATGTTGTTTTAGAGTTTTTGTTGTTTTGTTGTTGAAATTGTCTTTTAATAATCACATTAATCCCAACTGTTCAGACACACACATTATCATACATCTGAACACACACACACGTTCTGTTACACACACACACGTTCTGTTACGCACACACGTTCTGTTACACACACGTTCTGTTACACACACACGTTCTGTTACACACACACGTTCTGTTACACACACATGTTCTGTTACACACACACATGTTCTGTTACACACATGTTCTGTTACACACACACGTTCTGTTACACACACGTTCTGTTACACACACACGTTCTGTTACACACACACGTTCTGTTACACACACACGTTCTGTTACACACACATGTTCTGTTACACACATGTTCTGTTACACACACGTTCTGTTACACACACACGTTCTGTTACACACACACGTTCTGTTACGCACACACGTTCTGTTACGCACACACGTTCTGTTACGCACACACGTTCTGTTACGCACACACGTTCTGTTACACACACACGTTCTGTTACACACACACGTTCTGTTACACACACGTTCTGTTACGCACACACGTTCTGTTACACACATGTTCTGTTACACACACATGTTCTGTTACACACACGTTCTGTTACACACACGTTCTGTTACACACACATGTTCTGTTACACACACATGTTCTGTTACACACACATGTTCTGTTACACACATGTTCTGTTACACACACGTTCTGTTACGCACACACGTTCTGTTACGCACACACGTTCTGTTACGCACACACGTTCTGTTACACACACACGTTCTGTTACACACATGTGATTTATCACTTGTGTTTCAGCTGAGAGTTACTCCAACCCTTTGGCTCCAGAGGGACACGATGTGGACGACCACCGTGCCGCTGCTCAGTGAGTACTACTACTACTACTACTACTATTACTATTACCACAACTATTACTATCACCACTGCTAACTACCTCAATGTGTCATCACTCAATGAATATTACTATTACTACAACAACTTAAACTACTTCAAAATACCACTACAGCTGTCTCACCACACCACAGTCACATATTAATACTACTAATGATACTCCTACTGCCTTTACTACTACAACAAAATACTACTCCTAACTACAACTGTGACATTGTGCTGCCAATCAGTGAGATACGACTATTATCAGTACTTACTACTTTTGCGAAATATTTACCTGGATACGGCTAACTACTTCAACTACCACATTGCGCTGCTTCTATTACTACTACTATCTACTAACTCAACTACTGCCTCTTTGCGACTCAGTGAGATACTACTGATACTACTACTAACCTTACAAATACTACTACTATTACTGCAAGTACGAACTTATGGGTGCAGTATTCTGTTAGTTGTTTATGTGATTAATTGGTTGATGGTGATGAGGGGAGAGCAGCAGAAAGAGAAGCGACTGAGCAGAAGATTTGGTATTTTTTGGTATTTATATGTAAAAAAGCAGATTAAACTTACAAGTTGAATCCGTCTTATATAAATACATTGTTTCCTAGCACTTTTTTCTGCATAAATAGTAGTTTTTGCATGAACTCCCCCTGCAGGTGTAGTCTGGATAGTGCATTTTGGGTCAGATACACAGATTTATGGAATTATTTTAAGAGTTTTTGCCATGCCCCTTTTTTATTTGACTAATGGATTGGCAGCACAGACATAGCTCTCATCGTCATTACACGATTAAAGCCACCGTAAAAGCAGAAAATACTTTTTTAAAAGTGGAACTATTTCTACACTTTTATGTACTTGTTTTGTTTGTTGTGTCTAGGGCCAAACTGACCAATGATGACTTCAGAAAGCTGCTGATGACCCCCAGGGCTGCGCCGTCCTCAGCCCCGCCCTCCAAGACCAGGACACATGAGTGAGTTTGAGATGAAGCAGAACCGATACTAAAATGCACAACTCGATTTTGATACTAAGTAGTAGACTTGATACTCGATACCAATTTTGATACGACAATGATAAAGACTCCTTATTGAATGGAATGTGATTTTCAGCATTAAATGGTAGCACTTTCTTTTATATTCCCATAAATCTTATAACTGTGTAATCCCACAGTGTGCAGTAGGTTCATAGTGGTGTGTGTGTGTATATATATATATATGTATGTATGTATGTATGTATATGTGTGTGTGTGTGTGTCTATATATCTGTATGTATATGTGTGTGTGTACTAGTCTATGTGTCTTATACTTGTTCTGATACAGCTCAAGATCATTCTAAAGATATTCAGGAAAGGTTTTTGATACTTTTGACTCGTCCCTCTTCTCTAATCCAAATGGCCATAAATTAAATCTGTGATTCTACGTACTCCATAACAGAGTTACATATATTATTATTACTTTTGTTATTACTGGTTATTAAAGCCAGCATGTTTTTTCCTAGAATGCCACGGGACTATAACGAGGACGAGGATCCCGCCGCCCGCAGGAGGAAGAAAAAGAGGTGATGTTATTGGTAAAACTCCAGAAGCTTCCGTGTCTGTTCTGTCTTTTAGAAGTTCGTATGTTTTATATGGAGCGATGCTGATCTGTCCTAATGTTGTTTCCTCATTTCAAACAGACCCGGAGTTGTGTTTTGTTTCATTCTCACATGTTTGACACACAAACCTGCAGATTTAGGCTGAGTTCTTCTCTCAAACTGAAAACACTCTGTTCCACCTTGTGATGTCATCATGTGGTGATACAGGAAGTGCTCCACTGTGTTTTTAAACTCCACCTTCATTAGAATCATTTGGATCATTTCAAGCCTGAAGTTGCCACTTATCTCTACTTCACTAAAGGTAAAAGGAGCTGTTCACTTGAAAACCACCACTTGATGACATCACAAGGTGGAGCAGAGCGTTTTGAGCTTTGGAGATGTAACAGACCAATAATAAAGTGTGACTCAAACATGTGAATGAAACAAAACACAACTCCAGGTCTGTTTTTGAGGAGGTGAGAACATGACCTAAAGCTACAAAGGTCAGCTTTGTGTGGTACAGGAGCTTTAATATTAAAGTGTTGTATTTTTTATTTTTAGTTACTACGCGAAGCTCCGGCAGCAGGAGATGGAGAGAGAGAGAGAACTGGCCGAGAAATACAGAGACAGAGCGAGAGAGCGACGAGACGGAGTCAACAAAGACTATGAAGAAACAGAGCTGATCAGTACTACAGCCAACTACAGAGCTGTGGGGCCGACAGCAGAGGCGTGAGTCTACAGCCTACACACTACAGCCTACACACTACACCCTACAGTCTACACCCTACAGTCTACACGCTACAGCCTACACCCTAAACCCTACACCCTACAGCCTAAACCCTACACCCTAAACCCTACAGCCTACAGCCTAAACCCTACACCCTACAGCCTAAACCCTACACCCTAAACCCTAAACCTTACACCCTACACCCTACACCCTAACAACTCCTGAACCCTAAAACCCTTTAAAACACACCCAGTAATGCTAATTACAATCCCAGTAAAGTGACCTGGAAGTGACATGAAATAAATGAAATCTTAAGTAAAACCTGAGCTGCACTGAATAAACTTCTGTACTAAACCCAAAACAGTTTTCATTACTGCCTCCACAGCTCGTCTCCACCAGGGCAAATAAAAACTTATTATGGCTATAGTTCATTCCACATGAATTAAAGTGGTTTATGTGATGATGTTTTTGTTTCAGAGATAAGTCTGCGGCAGAGAAGCGTCGTCAGCTCATCCAAGAGTCTAAGTTCTTGGGAGGTGACATGGAGCACACTCACTTGGTGAAGGGTCTGGACTTCGCTTTGCTACAGAAGGTCAGAGACAAAATGTCTGCCGCACGCACTGTGGTTATGACATCACTAAAGTATATATTATGTATGGAGTAGGGTTTTCAAAAGTATTAAAAATCACATACTAATTGATACTTAAACTAGTATCGAAACTACTCATTTTCACAGGTATCAATAAAAAGTCCCATTGAGTCTATTCCTTAGTATCGAAATCGAATTTGAAATTTTAGCATCGTAACAACACTCGTTATGACATAATTAAAGTGTATGTTCTGACCATAGACCGTGTTTTTGTGAGTTAATCTCTGGTGTTTGTGTGTCAGGTGCGAGCGGAGATCACCAACAAAGAGAAGGAGGAGGAGGACATGATGGAGAAGGTCCAGAAGGAGGCCAAGTACGAAGCACCGCCTCCATCAGACATAATATAACAAGACAATCACAATATCACGTTCTTCTGCACATGCACAGTGATGTCATAGTGTTAAAGTGCATTTGACACGTTTTTAGAATCCTCCATTTTTTACTTAATTTGGTGAAATAAAACCAGTTCTAAATCTTAATTATACGTTTACACCAATCATGAAGCAATTTGTGAAGAAAGGTCCAAAAACATGTTGAAAGTTACACGAAGTAGAGAATCCTACAATGGTGGCATCACACGGGTGGCGTCACACTGATGACGTCACACTGATGGCGTCACACCGGCGGCGTCACACTGGCGGCGTCACACGGGTGGCGTCACACGGGTGGCGTCACACTGGTGGCGTCACACCGGCGGCATCACACCGGCGGCGTCACACGGGTGGCGTCACACTGGTGGCGTCACACTGGCGGCGTCACACTGGTGGCGTCACACTGGCGGCGTCACACGGGTGGCGTCACACTGGTGGCGTCACACGGGTGGCGTCACACTGGCGGCGTCACACTGGCGGCGTCACACTGGCGGCGTCACACTGGCGGCGTCACACTGGCGGCGTCACACTGGCGGCGTCACACTGGCGGCGTCACACTGGGAGAATTCCATCCAAAAGTTCGAGTCTCCACAGAAAATATTTCTGATCATGGGGCTGTAGTTAAAAGTTGTGGGTGTTTGGTCTCAACATGAGAACGGGACAAAGATCAGAATAAGACCTGTCGTAGAACCAAAGTGATCTGTGACTTCTACACGTGCAGAGTGAGCCCTCCTGTCACTGCGTCTGCAACAATCTGTGTGACCAACAGTAAAGAGCTCCTCCATCAACAGGACCAGCTCTTCACTTTTAACTTTTCATTTACTCACAAACACCAAAACACTGCTAGCATGTAGCACTAGCCTCAGCTAGCCAATTCAATGTTATTTATAAAGCACATTTAAATACAACTTCAGCTGCTTCAAATAAAATGTGTTTGTGTTTCAGGAAAGAGGTGGAGCCAGAGGAGAAGATGGAGTTTAAGACACGCCTTGGTGGGAACGCACTACACACTGGAACATGCTAAGATAGAACATGTTAAACTGAAATATGAGAAACTATTCACTAGAACATGTTAAACTGAAACATGTGAGGCTATTCACTAGAACATGTTAAACTGAAACATGTGAGGCTTTTCACTAGAACACGCTAAAATAGAACATGTTACACTGAAACACTCCACACTGAAACACTCCACACTGAAACACGGTACACTATTCACTGTAGTAATAGTAATAGTAGAGGTAGATGGTTTTGTCCCCATTTATACCAGGGCCTTCTGTTACAGTGTCCTTGGGCAAAACAGTGGGAGTAGGAGTACTTGTAGTAGTACTTGTAGTAGTATTTGTAGTAGTACTTGTAGTAGTACTTGTAGGAGTACTTGTAGTAGTACTTGTAGTAGTACTTGTAGTAGTATTTGTAGTAGTACTTGTAGTAGTATTTGTAGTAGTACTTGTAGTAGTACTTGTAGTAGTACTTGTAGTAGTACTTGTAGGAGTACTTGTAGGAGTACTTGTAGTAGTACTTGTAGTAGTACTTGTAGGAGTACTTGTAGGAGTATTTGTAGTAGTATTTGTATTAGTAGTGGTATTAGTAGTCTAACAGCATATTGTGTTCCAGGGAGGAACATTTACCGCGTGGTGTTCCGCTCGGGGCAGTCTGAGAGGAACGAGCTGTTTCTTCCCGGGAGAATGGCGTACGTGGTCGACCTCGAGGACGAGTTTACTGACACCGACATCCCCACCACCCTCATCCGGAGCAAGGCCGACTGCCCTACTATGGAGGTATATACTACTACACCTACTACACCTACTACACCTACTACACCTACTACACCTACTACACCTACTACACCTACTACACCTACTACACCTACTACACCGACATCCCCACCACACTCATCCGGAGCAAGGCCGACTGCCTGTTACGACCCAGGTGGATCAAACATATTAAAGAGGACACAGGAGTCAAACGGGTTACAAAATGTTAGTTTATTTTAAGTTCATTTTAAGTTACTTTAAAATGCCAAAAACCCGCTCCCGTGCCCCAAACAAAGGAACAGCAGAAAGTGGAGCTGATGAGCCAAACCGGGCCAATCCCGTACAGGGCCATAGAAGCCGGTGCCGACATCACTAACCTAAAACCAAAACCATCCCCAGACCAACCGTTTCAAACAAAAGACGAAAACAGGACAGGCCTACCAGGTCAAACACAAAAGGGCTAACGGCAGCTCACAGATGTGGTGCAGCCGAGCAGCAGTCTGAGCCATGGAGCATGCACCGGGACGAGCGCGCGCCCCGGGACGAGCGCGCGCCCCAGGTGTGGAGGGTGAGGAGGTGCACAGTGAGTGTGAGCAAGAGCGCGCCATGGATGGCCTTTTTATACGCCCCAAAACAAGCAGAAATATAAAATATATGCAAGATAATGCGACAAAGGGGCGCCCATTGTGCCACACCCACTGTGCCACACCCACTGTGCCACACCCACTGTGCCACGCCCACTGTGCCACACCCACTGTGCCACGCCCACTGTGCCACACCCACTGTGCCACGCCCACTGTGCCACGCCCACTGTGCCACGCCCACTGTGCCACGCCCACTGTGCCACGCCCACTGTGCCACACCCACTCTGACCCTGTGACATGTGCACTTCCTTCTCCAGTCTTATTTTCGTGGTAATACTCGTAGGATTCGTTGCGTCGTCATTTTGCTGCAAATGAAAAAAAATCCACTTTGTTTTATTTTTGACAAATGTGTTAAAGTTTAAATGTGTGATGTCATAATATTAAAGAGACACAGTGTCTAGGAAGTCTCCTAATAAATAAAACATATTATTATTAAAATCTTAATATTTTTGTCGTGATTTAGGCGCAGACAACGCTGACGACCAACGACATCGTGATCTCCAAACTCACTCAGATCCTGTCCTACCTCCGAGCAGGAACCAGGAACAAGAGGCTCAAGAAGAAAGATAAAGGTACAACATAAACCCTACACCCTACCTCCTATGCCCTACCTCCTATCCCCTACACTCTACCTCCTATCGCCTACTTCCTACCTCTTATTCAATTCAATTCATTTTATTTTTGTAACGCCCAAAATCACAACAACAGTTGTCTCGAAGGGCGTTCATGTTTTGGTTGATGGGGGAAACCGGAGTACCTCCTACTCACTCCGTCCTGCACTCTACTCATTATCCCCTACCTCATTTTTCTGTGTTTCAGGTAAACTGGACGACAAGCGTGCTCCCGAGGCTGACCTCAGGTGAGTCCTGCTCCAAACTCTAGTTCTAGTTTAGTCCCGGTTTGGTCCCGGTTTAGTCCCAGTTTAGTCCCGGCTTAGTTCTGCTTTAGGACTAATTTCGACCACTTGATCACAGATACAAGCTCCCTTAAAGATAGAGATGAGGAGCTCAGAGTAGAGCTGTTGCTCACTTGGTTCAGGCATCAAGACCCAGGACACGCTGGAGGGACTATGTCTCTCTGGACTGGGAACGCCTTGGGGTCCCACCGGAGGAGCTGGAGGAGGTGTCTGGGGTGGTGAAGGAAGTCTGGGAGTCCCTGCTTACATTGTTGCCCTCGTGACCCTCCTGTCTTACTCATGTTTTTGTGTTTTTTTCAGTATCTTTGATGACATCGGAGACTACATCCCAACATCGTCCAAGTCCAGAGAGAAGGAGCGCCACCGCGAGAGGGAACGAGAGAGGGAGAGGGACAGAGAGAGAGACCGGGAGAGAGAGAAGGAGAGGGAGAGGGAGGAGAAGAGCCGACACAGCTACTTCGACAAATCACGAGGGGGCGCTGAAGAGCAGGTCAGAACTAATGAGCATCCAGGAAGGGCATCTGATACATGTTTGCATTAGACTTTATATTTCACTCTTTTTAGCTTAATAAAGTTTAAATATGCTGCTCTTCTGTTTTCCAGGCTTTGGAGGTGGACACAGGTGAGACTCTTTAAGTCCTGGTTTAGTCTTGGTTTAGTCTTGGTTTAGTCTTGGTTTAGTCTGGGTTTTGTCTGGGTTTTGTCTGGGTTTAGACCTGGTTTAGATTGTCCTGAACCAGTTTTGTTTGTGTTCAGGTCCTGGGTCGGTCCGAGATCAGATCAAACTCATCAACGAGAAGTTCGCTGGAGCTGCAGGGCCTCAATGGAACCAGGAGGCATATCCTTCACTGCACTGATCTTGGTTTGGTCCTGGTTTAGTCCTGGTTTAGTCCTGGTTTAGTCCTGGTTTAGTCCTGGTTTAGTCCTGGTTTAGTCCTGGTTTAGTCCTGGTTTGGTCCTGGTTTGGTCCTGGTTTGGTCCTGGTTTGGTCCTGGTTTGGTCCTTAACGTCTCTGCACTGGGTCTCGGCGGGACAGCAAAGAGCAGCTCGGAGATTTCTTTGGAGGGTCCAACTCCTACGCCGAGTGTTACCCAGCAACGTAAGAATATAACCCACAACCTCCTCACTGAGAGGGTGAGGAGGTTGTGGGTTTGACTCCTGATGTCTTTCTCTGTTCTGTAGAATGGACGATCTGGCGGTGGACAGTGACGAGGAGGTGGACTACAGTAAAATGGACCAGGTGACTACATTTCCCAGCAGCCCTTGCTCCTGTCATGATGACATCATGAGCTCATTTAAAAGTTGTGTTTTTAGGGGAATAAGAAGGGTCCTCTGGGACGCTGGGACTTTGACACTCAGGAGGAGTATTCAGACTACATGAACAACAAGGAGGCACTCCCCAAGTACGTACTGCTCCCTACACCCTTTGCCCTACCCCCTAACCCGTGCACCCTACCCCCTAACCCGTGCACCCTACCCCCTAACCCGTGCACCCTACCCCCTAACCCGTGCACCCTACCCCCTAACCCGTGCACCCTACCCCCTAACCCCCGCACCCTAACCCCCGCACCTTACCCCCTAACCCGTGCACCCTACCTCCTAACCCCCTAACCCGTGCACCCTACCCCCTAACCCGTGCACCCTACCTCCTAACCCGTGCACCCTACCTCCTAACCCGTGCACCCTACCTCCTAACCCGTGCACCCTACCTCCTAACCCGTGCACCCTACCTCCTAACCCCCGCACCCTACCTCCTAACCCCCGCACCCTACCTCCTAACCCCCGCACCCTACCTCCTAACCCCCGCACCCTACCTCCTAACCCCCGCACCCTACCTCCTAACCCCCGCACCCTACCTCCTAAACCCTACTCCCTACCTCCTAAACCCTACTCCCTACCTCCTAAACCCTACTCCCTACCTCCTAAACCCTACTCCCTACCTCCTAAACCCTACTCCCTACCTCCTAAACCCTACTCCCTAACCTGTACCAGTTCCAGTTTATAGATTACACAGTATTATTAGTACAGTGTTCCCTCACTATATCGCGGTTCACTTTTCGTGGTCTTGTTGTTTCGCAGATTTTTTTTTTGTGTGCAATTTTTCTTTTTTTTACAGTATATACAGGCGCGTATTCAGCCAAATGTACATAAATATTCAACGCTCGCAGTGTGACTCTGGGCGTTAAGAACCTGTTGGAGGCCTCTAGTTGGACGCCTTTGCATTTGAGGACCAATGGACACGTCATCTTGACGTCCAGGGCGTGCGTTGTGTCTTTGGATGTTTTGTTTTCCCTGTGTCTTTGTGAACGCTGCAGACCAGGTTGAGAGTGACTTTAATGTATTTATTACATAAAACCATAAGGAGGTGATCATAATTAAGTTGCCGTAGTTTGTGGCTGATGTCTTTCCACTTGTTCTGGATAATGACGTTGCTTTGTCTCTGGAGCGTAGTCAAAAGCCAAAAAAATCAGCTTTTTCAACTTTTGGACATGTGAACAGACAAGACAAGATGATCGTGTGGATGGAGTCAACTTCAGCTGTGAGGATCAGGGACTGCAGGAAAAAGAACATTACGAGACATTACAGCGAAAAGGCACAGAGGAGGAGGCGGGGTCAGAGGAGGAGGCGGGGTCAGAGGAGGAGGCGGGGTCAGAGGAGGAGGTGCGGTCGAAGTGGGGTCAGAGGAGGAGGCGGGGTCAGAGGAGCTGAAATACGTTTGAGTCACTATTACCCTCCTGGGACACATGAAAATGATTAAAATGTCACATATGAGGACACTTTTCTCAGAAACTACATAATGTAAAAAGATAATTCTTTGTTTTTACTCATCAGGTCCAATCAGCCCAAATAACAAAGAGAAACTAATAAAGTCATTAATAAAATCATGTGATGCAAGAGCTCCGGTCTGAGGAGGTTAATCATGTGACCAACCTCGTAGGTTCAGCATTAAAATGACATTTGTTAAAGTATTTCTAAAAGCATAGATTTTATTTGCAGTGTAGTATTTGGTTTTGTTCTATAACACTGTGCTTATTTTTTAAATCTATGAAGGTTTGAATTTGAAGTGTTTAAACGAGAAACATGACAAAATGTTAATGTCTGTGTGAGAAAAGTGTATAAAGTGTGTGGTGAGGGTTTTACAGCCTCAAAATATGTAGAATAGTTGTAAAAAAACAAAACAACTAAGTTTTCTACTTATTATTTTTGGAATGTGACCCCCGCGATAAACCAGAGAACACTATTAATATAGTGTTTATTTTTCACAATACATTTGTATATTTTCTAATAGTATTTAGTGGTACATATTTAGATACATTTGTACTTTTAGGGCTGCGTTTCAGTACGGTATAAAGATGTCCGAAGGCAGAAAAACACGACGATTCAAAGAAACCAACGAAAAAGCCGAACTGGACCGACAGTGGAAGAAGATCAGCGCCGTGAGTGACATTGACTTAACACCGGGTTTAGTCTGGGTTTGGTCCAGGACCTGGTCTAGTCCTGATCTAGTCCTGGTCTTTTATTTATTTATTTGTTTATTTATTTATTTTCCAGATCATTGAGAAGAGGAAGAAGATGGAGGCGGACGGGTGAGTCTCCACCAATCACAGCTCAGATCTCATGACGTTTATGACCAATCACAGCTCAGATCTCATGACGTTTATGACCAATCACAGCTCAGATCTCATGACGTTTATGACCAATCACAGCTCAGATCTCATGACGTTTATCACAAATCTGAGGCAAAGTGAAGAGTTAATGAACCAAGACTTTATCCAGTTTGACTCAACAAAACTCTTTTCTCGTTCCCTTGTCTCGTTCCCTTGTCTCGTTCCCTTGCCTCCTTCCCTTACCTTCTTGTTGGTTTCCTCAGGGTGGATGTGAAGAGGCCGAAGTACTGAAGACTTTGGGTTTATTCTAATAATGATTTGATCAGTGTAAAATGTGTAAAATGTGTTATTGATGAAACTTGTAAATGTGTTTAACAGTGAAATGGCCAATAAAAACCTTTGACCCCGCCCTCTTTCCTGTGTCATCCAATCAAAACCTCTGGCCCCGCCCCCTCTGATATCAAATGAGATGGAAACACAAAAGTGCAAAGTACAGGTTCAAGGAATTACTCATGTATTTGGGAAAAATACTATTTGAGTAAGAATAACCTAAAGAGTAACTGTCGGGAGCGAAAGCTTTTGTCACTTGTAGATTTACAGCAGAAGAAAAAACACAACTTTTGTACAATTTCTTAAAGAAGTTGTAAATGTACCTGAAAACAGCCGACCTCTGGCATTAGAGAAGATATATGAATCTCATGAATCTTTTATTCAAGATTTAAACAGAAATACAACAATAAAATCATTTAAAACCACATTAACCAAACCATATTTTCTGAGAATGACTCAAGGGAAAAAAAGGAACAAAACAACAAATCTGAAATAGAAACAATTATAACAGAAGAAAAATAAAACATGACTTTGAACCAAACCGGCTCCAAGAACAGAGACCATGATGTTTGTCTCTGTCGCTTTGTCCACTCGGAACAAACAGAGTCAGGGTCAGAGTTAGGGTCAGAGTCAGAGTTAGGGTCAGAGACAGAGTTAGGGTCAGACAGTCAGGGTCAGAGTTAGGGTCAGAGTTAGGGTCAGAGTCAGAGTTAGGGTCAGAGACAGAGTTAGGGTCAGACAGTCAGGGTCAGAGTTAGGGTCAGAGTTAGGGTCAGAGTTAGAGTTAGGGTCAGAGTGAGGGTCAGAGTCAGAGACAGAGTTAGAGTCAGAGTTAGAGTTGGGGTCAGAGTCAGGGTCAGAGTGAGGGTCAGAGTTAGGGTCAGAGTCAGGGCACAGACTGTATAAAGACATGTTCTGGGGGTTCTGCTCTGTATGAAGCTCATCGAGGCTGAATCTGTTATAGGGGACGATTTGGAGCTGGAATTTGGAATTCCGACTGCAACTATCATAGCAACCAAAGAGCCAATCAGGAGCAAGGCTGATGAAGGTAAAGCACCTTCATGCGCAGCTGGTTTGGAGGTGGACTGGCGCTTAGCAACGCTGTCAATCAAACCTGTTGCTAACGCTAACAGGAGCGACCTCGGGGGAAGAAGGACCTGATTTGTCTGTTATTAATGTTCATATCTTGATTTACAGACACAATAGTGAAATAAAAACCCCAGGATCATGTAGAGGGTTAATACGAACATTTAAGACCAGAATGAGTCTGAAGCAGCAGAGACAGAGAGAGGACAGAGGGGGCGCTGTTTATACACAGAAAGTGAATTGGAGTCGATAGAGCCACATTGCTTACTTCCTGTTTGGCATTCGGTTACTAGCAGGTTAGCGATACCCATTTATACACAGTCTATGGGTCCACGGTTCAGGGTTAGATGAGGCTGATAAAAAATAAGAATCATAATTTTCTTGGAGCCAGAGGACGATTTATCGTGATTTGTGTAAACTTTATTCAGCCTTAAAGAGGTAGCTAAAGTCATCTGCTCCTTCTGAGAATTCACTTCACTGTGATTGGTTAAATCCACCTGTCACTCACTCAGAGCATTGCTGAAACTGACCACTAGGTGGAGCGGGAGGGTTTCCGGGTTTCTCAGTGTCACACTCTGGTCCAGACCTGATCCTGGTCTTGGTCCTGGTCTTGATCCTGGTCTCCATTGGTCCTCCTGAAGCCTGTGAAGGTGGGGCAGATGGGAATTCTGCTCAGGACTGGGACTTTCCGGACCAGGCTCATCCCAAACGGAAACTCGTACGATGGAGAAGAATCAGAACGAGACGAGGCAGTCCAGATAATGAGCCCCCGCTCCTCCAGAGACCCTAGAACACAGAGCCATGTCTGAAGAAGGACTAAAGCAGGTCTACACTGGGACTACAGCAGGTCTACACTGGGGCTAAATCAGGACTACAGCAGGTCTACACTGGGACTAAATCAGGACTAAAACAGGTCTACACTGGGACTAAATCAGGACTAAAGCAGGTCTACACTGGGACTACAGCAGGTCTACACTGGGACTAAATCAGGACTAAAACAGGTCTACACTGGGACTAAATCAGGACTAAAGCAGGTCTACACTGGGACTACAGCAGGTCTACACTGGGACTAAATCAGGACTAAAACAGGTCTACACTGGGACTAAATCAGGACTAAAGCAGGTCTACACTGGGACTACAGCAGGTCTACACTGGGACTAAATCAGGACTAAAACAGGTCTACACTGGGACTAAATCAGGACTAAAACAGGTCTACACTGGGACTAAATCAGGACTAAAGCAGGTCTACACTGGGACTACAGCAGGTCTACACTGGGACTACAGCAGGTCTACACTGGGACTAACTCAGGACTACAACAGGTCTACACTGGGTCTAAACTAGGACTAAACTGGGACTAAATCAGGACTAAAGCAGGTCTAAACTGTGATTAAACTAACACTAAAACCAGGACTGACTCAAGACTGAACCAGCCCCTGGCCCTCAGAGAGCCTGGAAGAACAGGGACTAAACCTGGACTAAACCTGGACTAAACCTGGACTAAACCTGGACTACAGTGGGATTAAACCAGACCACAACACCAGACACAGACCTGAACCTTGACCCACTTTGAAACATGGACCTTATCCTGTTTGAAGTACTAAAGCTAAGCTCAGGTGAGAGGAGATGTGCTGTTACTATGGTTACCAGGTGTGTCATTGCTATGGTTACCAGGTGTGTCATTGCTATGGTTACCAGGTATGGTGTTGTCAAGACAAAAGGCGAGGAATCCTCCGACAAACATCTCAGTGGACAGCAGCACGGTCAGTATCTGGTCCAACTCTAGTACTCCTGAAAACAAGACGATGAGAGGGCATCTGACACACGGGGAGGGCATCTGACACACAGAGAGGGCATCTGACACACGGGGAGGGCATCTGACACACGGGGAGGGCATCTGACACACGGGGAGGGCATCTGACACACAGAGAGGGCATCTGACACACGGGGAGGGCATCTGACACACGGGGAGGGCATCTGACACACAGAGAGGGCATCTGACACACAGAGGGAGGGCATCTGACACACAGGGAGGGCATCTGACACACACAGGGAGGGCATCTGACACACAGGGAGGGCATCTGACACACGGGGAGGGCATCTGACACACGGGGAGGGCATCTGACACATGGGGAGGGCATCTGACACACAGGGAGGGCATCTGACACACGGGGAGGGCATCTGACACACAGGGAGGGCATCTGACTCATCTGACACATGGGGAGGGCATCTGACACACAGGGAGGGCATCTGACACACGGGGAGGGCATCTGACACATGGGGAGGGCATCTGACACACGGGGAGGGCATCTGGCGTACCTGTGTGGATGCAGTCCGGGTGCGAGTCCAGGTAGGTGGGCAGCGTGAGGCCGAAGAACATGGAGAACCCCAAAACAAAAAGGTTTCTGCTCGAATTCAAGTCGACGAGCTGAAGATTAGAGAGTCCCACTGCTGTGATCATCCCTGAAAACAAACCGGGGCTAGACCGGGACTAGACCGGGGCTAGACCGGGGCTAGACCGGGACTAGACCGGGACTAGACCGGGGCTAGACCGGGGCTAGACCGGGACTAGACCGGGACTAGACCGGGGCTAGACCGGGGCTAGACCCGGACTAGACCGGGACTAGACCGGGGCTAGACCGGGACTAGACCGGGACTAGACCGGGACTAGACCAAGACTGGACGAGGACTAGACCAAGACTGGACCAGGACTAGACCAAGACTGGACCAGGACTAGACCGGGTCTAGAATAGGACTTACCAAACAGGGTGCAGAACATGCCTCCGAGGATTGGATCTGGTAAAGAGGCGAAGAGCGCCGTGAACTTCCCCACAGATCCGAGCAGGAACATGATCCCGGCCCCGAACTGAACCACGCGCCGACTGCCCACCTGAGACCAGAGACTGGGATTAGACCGGAGACCAGAGACTGGGATTAGACCTGAGACCAGAGACTGAGATTAGACTTGAGACCAGAGAATGGGATTAGACCTGAGACCAGAGACTGGGATTAAACCAGAGACTGGTCTAATTCCAGGATTTAGTCTCAAATATAATCCCAGACACTAAAAACTGGGGTAAAACCAGAGAGTGTGATTAGACCAGAAACCAGAGATTGGGATTAGACCAGAGACTGGGATTAGATTTGACACCAGAGACAAGAGATTGGGATTAGATTTGACACCAGAGAGCATAGACTGGGATTAGACCTGAGACCAGAGACTGAGATTAGACCTGAGACCAGAGACTGGGATTAGACTTGAGTTCAGAGACATTGTCAGAATTTCTGGAGATGTGGGATGAACAAAAGAGTTGATGGAGTCAAAGTGCGCCCATGGTCACTTCCTGTTTGGAACGCGTCAGCTAGCAAATTAGCTATGTCCATTTGTGTATACAGTCTATGCTCTGGATCTGTGTGACCTTTGTGTGACCCCTGTGTGACCTCTAACCTTGGTGATCCCCAGGACCCCGATGTTTGGGCTGGAGGAGGTGGAGCCGTTTCCTGTCCCCAATAATCCGGCGATGATGCAGCACACGCCTTCAGTGAAGATACCCCTGAAACACACAAACGTATAAAATCAAATCAATAGACCCCCATTTTGACTAATGCACAATTTAACACCTGTTTTTTGATACTTTGCAGCTAATGTTGACATTCTCTGGGGGTGTGATGCTAACTAGAGGCACTGCTCTGTCTGCAGCTCAGTTACTCAAATTAGTCTTTAATCTGAGTTTTGCCTTAACACAATCTGAACCTAAAGAACTGATTTAACCGGAACTACAACAGGTGAGCTGATCTGTGCTGTTAAACAAGTCCCTCTCAAATAACATTACAGTCACACGCAAGCATTCGCATTAGCATTAGCATTAGCAAACAGTTTTTCAGTGAATCACTCTCACCTTTTTGTGTAAAATCAAACTCCTGAACAGGACCATGAGGACTGACCACAGGCTCCTGAACATGAGCTCTTTAAATCTCCATAAAAACAATATTCTCAGGGGTTTTACTTCTGAATGGTCCAAACTCCACAAAATGGCACCTCCCTGGTGACAGGGGTGGAGCTCACCTGTTGATGGCGTGCACAGGAGGAGGCGGGGCTCCAGACAGACGTGCACAGGCGTAATAATCTCCGATGGACTCGACGATCCCAGCGAGAGTCGCACTCATCATCCCCAGAAAACCTGCGACGGTGAACACGGGCAAACCCCACTGACCTACAGAGAGAATAGAACCAGTAACCACACTGCTACAGGGCCACAGACAAACCCCACTGACCTACAGAGAGAATAGAACCAGTAACCACACTGCTACAGGGCCACAGACAAATCTGACTCTTTTTATTTTCTGTCACATTTGTCCAACCCTTTCACACCAAATACCACCAGAACTAAACCAGGACTAAACCGGGACTAAACCGGGACTAAACCAGGACTAAACCAGGACTAAACCGGGACTAAACCAGGACTAAACCAGGACTAAACCAGAACTAAACCAAGACTAAACCATGAATGTGTCCTGTGCTCTGATTGGCTCACAGGGGTAGGGCACCCGTATCCACGGTGCTGAGCTGATGATGTCACCACGAGCGTCAGTCCGGGCGCGGTGACCATAGCGACCGGGGTCGGAGGGCAAGAGGTCAGTCAGGGTCATAATATAACAGAGCAGCCACACAAGCAAGATCGCCAAAATAATCTGAAACAAAATATGAATTAAAATCAAATAAAATATAAAAATCTGACAAAAAAATAAATAAAATAAAAAATACCATCAGATTTACAAGGATACATTGACCTGGACTAAACCAGGACTAAACCAGGACTAAACCAGGTCTAAACCAGGTCTAAACCAGGACTAAACCAGGACTAAACCAGGTCTAAACCAGGACTAAACCAGGTCTAAACCAGGACCAAACCAGGACTAAACCAGGACTAAACCAGGTCTAAACCAGGACTAAACCAGGACTAAACCAGGTCTAAACCAGGACTAAACCAGGTCTAAACCAGGACTGAACCAGGACTAAACCAGGACTAAACCAGGTCTAAACCAGGACTAAACCAGGTCTAAACCAGGTCTAAACCAGGTCTAAACCAGGTCTAAACCAGGACTAAACCAGGACAAAACCAGGACTAAACCAGGTCTAAACCAGGACTAAACCAGGTCTAAACCAGGTCTAAACCAGGACTAAACCAGGACTAAACCAGGACTAAACCAGGACTCTTGGGGGACTCACAGGGAACATCTTGAAGATGTGGACTCGGGTGGAGGACAGTCCTCTCTTTGGGCTGTAGACCGGGACCGGGAGAGAGATGGAGCGTAGGTACTGAGCGAAGAGCAGGATCAGGAGAATACACCTGCAAATACAAGTACTACATGTACTACATGCACTAATACTATTACTGTATACTGCTACTACTACAACTAGTGTTATTGCTACTATAACTACGACTATTATAAACACTAATGCAGAGAGATGGAGTGGAGGCACTGAGCAGGATCAGAACACACCTGTGAATACAAAGCCCTAAACGGTATGGCCCCATCCTATCTGCAAGATGCTATTGTCCCGTACCAGCCAAACAGAGCACTCCGCTCTCAGAATGCAGGACTATTAGTGGTTCCTAGAGTGTCCAAAAGTACAGTGGGAGGGAGAGCATTCAGTTACCAAGCTCCTGTGCTATGGAATCAACTCCCTGCTGATGTTAAACAGGCCCCCACAGTCTCTGTATTTAAGACCAGGCTTAAAACCTTCCTCTTCGGTATAGACCAGGTTACATAGTGAGGGAGTTAGGGACATTAAAACCCGGGATAAGACAGGCTGCAGTAGGAGTAACTAGCTGGGGGAAGTATGGCAACCTGAGCACTATCCTCTGCTTTGTCCTATTTTCTCATCAGCAATGCTATTCACATGTTGTCCCCTGTCCCACTCCCCCTGTGGAGTGTATCTCTTTCAGATGCCCCGATGACAGCTGGACCCTCTCCTCCTCCACCCGCCTCCCTCTCCTCCTCGCCTGGCTCTCCTCCTCCCTGCCTGGCCCTCCTCCACCCGCCTCTCTCTCCTCCTCGCCTGGTCTTCCTCCTCCTCGTCTGGCCGATTTTTCTTGTTTTGTCTGATTTTTCGTGTTGTTTGATTTTTCCTGTTGTTTTGTTTTTGTGTGTATATCTCGGTGGCTGAGTGGCTCATGTCTCACAGCAGAAGGTTTGGTTGATCCCCGGGTCACCAGGCCTTTCTGTGTGGAGTTTTTCATGTTTCTCCTCGTGTCTGGATGGGTTTCCTCCGGGTACTCCGGTTTCCCCCATCAACCAAAACATGAACGCCCTTCGAGAGACTGTTGTTGTGATTTTGGGCGTTACAAAAATAAATGAATTGAATTGAAATTGAATTGAATACAAGTACTACGTGTACTACAAAATACTACTACTACCATAATGTTATAAAAGCTACTGCTAAATCACAGAGATGGAATGATGATATTACATAATGTTACATTAATAGACTTGTTTACATTTATGAATTTATTTATTTGTATGAGACATATATTAGACAAACATGATGTAAACACACTGGAGTAAAAATGATCATTTCATCTGTTTGTCTCAAAGGCTGATGTCACAAAAGGATCAAAATAAAAACATCACACTCAACGCACAGTTCCAATTATTTCAGTCAGTTTGGCCCATTCAACACAATTACATGTTTACAAGTTACTTACATGTTGTTTACATGTTGCTAACATGTGTTTACATGTTGTCTCCATGTTGTTTACATGTTGTTTACATGTTGTTTAAATGTTTACATGTTGCTTACATGTTGTTTACATGTGTTTACATGTTGTCTCCATGTTGTTTATATGTTGCTTACATGTTGTTTACATGTGTTTACATGTTGTCTCCATGTTGTTTATATGTTGCTTACATGTTGCTTACATGTTGTTTACATGTTGTCTCCATGTAGCTTACAGGTTGTTTACATGTTGTTTACATGTTTACTTGTGTGAATGTGTATGAGTGTGTGTATAGTGTGTGTATGTGTGTGTGTTACGTACAGAGCAGACAGCCCCCAGTGAGACCCCGCCCTCTCGCCTGCCGTGCTGAACACGCTCAGACCAATCAGAGACACCGTGGGGGCGATGGTCAATGGACCAATGAAACGCAGCATCAGACCAGGAAGTCCCAATGCACCAATCACAACCTCCGTCAGGCTGGACGCGATGATGGCGCCCTGGATCTGAGCCAATCAGAGGAGAGAGGGTTTAACTGCACAATTGGGAAGAGAGAGAGTTTAAATGCACCAATCAGACAAGAGACAGGGTTTAAACGCACCAATCAGAGGAGAGAGAGTGTCGTAACACTGGTGTAGGGTGGACCAAAGAGGTGCAGAACTCGGGGTAGATTTACAGTGTTTATTTACAGTTTGTGCAATATCAAAAAAGAGTTCATTAATCCGACAAGAAGCGCGGAGCAGGGCGCGAGCCAGAGCCCAGGGATGCGTCGCGGAGAGAGCAGAGACAGGAACAGGGAACAGCCAGGACCGGAGCGAGGACCGGGAACGGAGCCAGAGGAAGCCTAGCAGGGGCGGTCCAAAGAACGGGAGCCAGAAGGGGAGACGTGGAGCAAGCCGGAGCCCAGGATGAGACAAGGAGGTGAAAACAAGGAGTAAACTGTACCGGAGCAGGAGCGCGGGGTCAAGAGCAGAGCCAGAGGCCAAGAGCTGGGACGGTCGAGAGAGCCGGAATGTTTGACACGCGGACGATCTGGCATTGACTGTCTGGTCCCGACTCCTCTTATCCACGGCAGGTGGCATTGATTGCCCTGATGGAATGCAGGTGCGCGCGGGAGGAGCCGGGAACTCCGCCCAGCTCCAGGTTCAGGCAGGCGAGGGAGGGGGGAGAGCACACAGGGAGACAACACAGGAGCAGGAATACATGCCTCATGACAGAGAGAGGGTTTAAAAGCACCAATCAGAGGAAAGAGAGGGGGTTTAAAAGCACCAATCAGAGGAAAGAGAGGGGGTTTAAAAGCACCAATCAGAGGAAAGAGAGGGTTTAAATGCACAATTGGGAAGAGAGCGAGTTTAAATGCACCAATCAAACAAGAGAGAGGGTTTAAACGCACCAATAGGGAGAGAGAGAGGTTTAAATGCACGAATCACAGAACAGCGACAGCACAGCGACCACCTTGTACTTTAATCTACTTCAGTACTTGTACTTTTACCTCTCGGATCCGCGGGTGCCAGATGTGACTCGTGTTCAAGGGCAGAGTCCAGTTTCCGTAGATCTCCTCTGCAACAGAACCAGATGTTAGAACAGTCCTAGTTCAGACATGGTTCAGACCTGATTTAGTCCAGTGTAAATCCTGGTTTAACCCAATTTAAATACAGTTTAAATCCTAGTTCAGTCGTGGTCCAGTTCTGGTTTAGTTCAGTTTAAGTCCTGGTTTAATCCTGGTCCAGTCCTAGTCCAGTCCTGGTCCAGACCTTGTGTAGGACACTTCCATCGGTCTAGGCTGAGGATGGCCTGAGCGGGAATGAGGAAGGCGAAGGCCGAGGCCTGGAACAGAGGAAGTCTGAGGAGCACAACATGAACAACGCTGACATATATGTGTCTTTAAAAACAGGACTGTAGCAGGATGGAAACAGGACTAAAGCAGGACTAAAGCAGGACTAAAGAGGACTAAAGAGGACTAAAGAGGACTAAAGCAGGACTAAAGAGGACTAAAGCAGGACTAAAGCAGGACTAAAGAGGACTAAAGAGGACTAAAGAGGACTAAAGAGGACTAAAGCAGGACTAAAGCAGGACTAAAGAGGACTAAAGAGGACTAAAGAGGACTAAAGCAGGACTAAAGCAGGACTAAAGAGGACTAAAGAGGACTAAAGCAGGACTAAAGAGGACTAAAGAGGACTAAAGAGGACTAAAGCAGGACTAAAGAGGACTAAAGCAGGACTAAAGCAGGACTAAAGAGGACTAAAGCAGGACTAAAGAGGACTAAAGCAGGACTAAAGCAGGACTAAAGAGGACTAAAGAGGACTAAAGAGGACTAAAGCAGGACTAAAGAGGACTAAAGCAGGACTAAAGCAGGACTAAAGAGGACTAAAGCAGGACTAAAGAGGACTAAAGAGGACTAAAGAGGACTAAAGCAGGACTAAAGCAGGACTAAAGCAGGACTAAATAGGACTAAAGATGACTAAAGAGGACTAAAGCAGGACTAAAGCAGGACTAAAGCAGGACTAAAGCAGGACTAAAGCAGGACTAAAGAGGACTAAAGCAGGACTAAAAGCATGGGAAGGCAGGTTTATTTGTATGGCATAATTCGTAAGTAAGTAATTCAAAGTGCTTTACAGAATAAGAAAGACATTAAAATCACACAAATCAAAACATAAATAATCACAAATAATCATCATAAATTTAACATTAAAACAGAAGAGGCAGAATAAAAACCTTTCAGTCACAGATAAACAGAACTGAGCCCGGATTTAAACATTGTCAAAGTCGAGTCTGTCTCACATCTTCAGGAAGAATGTTCCAGGTTTTAGCTGCATAAAACTGAAATGCTGATTCTCCATGTTTAGTCCTGACTCTGGACCAGCAGGAGGCTGGTCCCTGAAGTCCTCAGGGTGTGAGATGGTTCATGTGGCTCATGTGGGAGATGTTCTTAGGTGCTGGTCCATGACTTGTTCACAAGCAGAGCTGCTTTAAAGTCTATTTTTTGAGCCACAGGAGCCAGAGACCTGAGCACAGGACACATGTGTGAAGTACTTGGTTCTAGTCAGGACCCGAGCAGCAGTGTTCTGGATGTACTGTTCCGTCTTAAGGCTCGTTTGGAGGCCAGTGATCAGGACGTTACAGTCATCTAACCTACTGGAGACAAATGCAGGATAGGTCTCTCTAAGTCTGGTTTTGACAGTTTACCTTTGATTTTTGCAATGTTTCTTCTAGGGTAAAAAGCTGCAGATGTTATTGATTTGATGTGTCTGTTAAAGTTCAAGTCTGAGTCCATTATTACCTCTAAATTTCTAGCCTGATTTGAAGGTTTTAGAGAGAGAGACTGGAGGTGACACTGACACTTTATGTTTCTGTGACTTGAGTCTTGTCTGAGTTTATCTGGACAAAGTTGTTTTTCCTCCACACACTGATCTGTTGATGCAGTGAATCCACTGGTCCATATTCACCTGCTGCAGTGAGACATAGATCTGACTCGTCTGCAGAGTTGTGTGTGACACATTATTGTTGTGTATTAACTGTCCTAACAGCAGCATGTAGAGACTGAACAACAGGGGCCCTAGGACTGACCCCTGGGGCACCCCACAGGTCAGGGACATTTTATCTGAGACACATTTTCCAATTTCAACAAAGTACTCCCTGTTTCTAGATAAAAAAAACAGCAGTACCACAGATGCCCTCCCAGTCCTCTAGTCTCTGTAAGAGGATCCCATGATCCACAGAGTCAAAGGAAACACTCAGATCTAACAGGATCAACACTGAGACTTTGCTTGCATCAGTTGGTAAACAATTCTTTCAAGGACTTTGTCTAAAAATGGCAGATTTGAGATCGGTCGATAATTGTTCAATATTGGTATCAATACTGCTCTTCTTTAGGAGAGGCTTGATCACCGCAGTTTTAAAAGCTCTTGGGAATGTTCCAGATTGAAGTGACATATTAACTATGTGAGTGAGAGGTGACAGCAAACTGTTGAGCACAGACTTTATAAATGTAGTGGGTAACACATGGAGGTGTAGATGAGCTCAAACTGGTGACGATCACTTGGACAGTTTTGTCAGTTACAGGTGCAAAGTGAGTCAGCTCTAAGTGTCTCGGTGGTGCTGGGTTGTTCTTTGGGTTGTGGAATTGATGGTATTTTTAATGCCCTGAACCTTGTCATTAAAGAAAACTGCAACTCATTGCACTTAGATGTGGAAATTAGTTCTAACGGC
The DNA here is from genome assembly GCF_009829125.3 of Periophthalmus magnuspinnatus. Classification (NCBI taxonomy): domain Eukaryota; kingdom Metazoa; phylum Chordata; class Actinopteri; order Gobiiformes; family Gobiidae; genus Periophthalmus; species Periophthalmus magnuspinnatus. The sequence continues at coordinate 22,657 of NC_047139.1, read as the reverse complement.
AGCGGAGCTGTACGGTTTGTTAACCTGTTTAACGTTGCAAACAGGACACGAGAGTTGTTACTGCAACTTCCAATAATGTCAGAAAAATCCCTCTCCCTTGTTTTACATAAACTGTGGTTGTACATGTGCATCTTTTCTCTGTAAATCTCATAATGAACCTGGAGCTTTGACTTGCTGCATTCCTCTTGGCCCTCCAGCACTCCCTTTTCTGTGCCCTGAGTCATCATTCCTCCATGGTGCTTTCTGCTGATCTTTAACCATTTTAACCTTCATCAGGACAATGGTGTCCAGAACATTCAAAACACTCAGAGTCACAGAGTTCAACAAATCATCAACATTAGAACATGAGGCATTTTCAAAGTGAATCATTTCCATGAACGGTGCACCTGTTTTATCATTTATGTGTCTCCTTTGAACAACTGCAGGACCAGCCACTGGTTTGGGAATAACAGACAGGTCAAAGAAGACACAGAAATGATCAGACAGAGAAACATCCACCACATTGACATTTGAAATATTTACTCCTTTTGTAATGAGCAGGTCCAGAGTGTGTCTCTGTTGTGGCTCACTGACATGAGTCAGACCAAAGGTTTCAAGGACAGAACTGAGCTCTTTAGTGTTTCTGTCAAACACATTATCCACATGTACATTAAAATCACCTGTAATGACTAAACCATCAAAGTCTGTGCATACGACTGAAAGCATCTCAGTAAAATCATCAATAAAACTCAGACAGAGCTGGGGAGGTTTGTATATGACTAAGTAGAGGATGGAGGGGGATTGTTTTAGCTCCATTTTAAATGAAACGTACTCAAAAGATGAAAACACCCCAAATGACAATCGGTGATTAACTAAATTATCTCTAAAAAAACACACACACACACACACACACACACACACACAGACACCTCCACCCTTTTTGTTTACTCGTGTTTCAGATTCAAATTTGAAGTTGGGTGGAGTTGATTCCACTAGAATTGCATTACCTGTGTTTTTGTCGAGCCATGTTTCGGTTAAAAACATAAAATCAAGATTAAAAGAAGAAATACAATCATTAATTAAACATGGCTTGTTACATAAATATGTGACATTGAGCACAGCAAGTTTCAGATTAGTTTCAATAGGACTGGATGTTATCTTCTTATAGGGAATGTGAACTAAATGTCTCTGATTGGACAGTCTGTCCTTCTGTTAATCAGTCTACGTGGTGTAACTGTAGATACAGCTCCATCACAGGCCTCAGTCTGATATTATCTTTATCATGACCCTGTGTGTCGTAGCTCTTGTTGATAACAGCTCTGGGGGCGGGCAGGGAAGAGCAGGGTGTGGGTGAGGGACCAGGTGAGGGCCGAGGAGGCGGAGCAGGGGGGAGTTTGGGTGAGAGACGAGGGGGGATAGGTGGGTACGGGGAAGAGTTCAGCATAGGTGATGCCCGAACTCTTAATCGCACTATATTAGGTGTGAGAGGAGCCATCTTAATTCCTGATCTGATGAGGCTTTCTAGATGTTTGGGAAGGGCCATGGGTGAAGGTGGGGAGGAAAAGGAGAGTGAGGAGTCCCTAGAGGGAGTGGATGTAGCAAAGGGGACCCAGGGCTGGTCTGTGGGCAGGGGAGGTGATGGGGGTGCTGCTGGGACTGAAACCTCTGCTGGGGCTGTCACAAACAGGTTCAAGGCCTGTGACTAGTGCCCTGGAGGGAAGTGATGCTGGAGATGAATCCTTCACTTGGGAAGGTGGTGGTGCTGCTGGTGGTGACTCCTTCACTGGGGGAGGTGGTGGTTGTAGTTGTGGTTCTGCTGGTGGTGCTGACACATTGGTTTGGTCTCTGGTTGGTGCAGCAGGAATACTTCTCTCATTCCTTTTTTCTCTCACTGGCTCAGGACCCTGTCCAGGCCGGTGCCTCAAAGGGTGAAGGAGGTTCTCCGTCAACACTCTCACTCCACCTCTGCTCAGGTACGGGCCATTTCCCTTGAACAGGTCCTCTCGTTTCCAGAATAGATTAAAGTTCTCAATGTAGTGCAGTCCTCTGACCGCACATGTGTTGAACAGCCATGTGTTCAGCTGAAGCAGCCGGGTAAATTTGTTCATCTTCCTTCTGTCTATGCTGAAGAGGTCCACTGTGAAAGTCTTAACCTCCACTTTATCAAGCTCCTCAAATAATTCAATAAAATCCTTTTTCAAGATTCATTCTGGTGTCAACTGCACCCACGTGCACATTCAGCTGTTTAGCTCCTTGGTGCGTTGACAAAACCTTTGGGAGGAGTTTTGTAATCTCAGAGACAGTGTGACTGGGGTACGAGCAAGTTTGGATTCCTCTGTGAGTCACATCTCTGATAGCCCCGTCTCCAAACAGCAGCGTGTCTCTGACCTTGATGTTTGGCCTTTCTGTGTGGAGTTTTTCATGTTTCTCCTTGTGTCTGGATGGGTTTCCTCTGGGTACTCCGGTTTCCCCCATCAACCAAAACATGAACGCCCTTCGAGACAACTGTTGTTGTGATTTTGGGCATTACAAAAATAAATGAATTGAATTGAATTGAATTTTACATAGATCACCTGTCTGCCGCCGCTCTTTTGCCAACGTCATTGCTCTTGTTTTGCGACAAAAATCCATCAGTCAGTCTGTGACAGTGGTAAGAATCAGTTTGTCAGCTGTATTTTGGGTGATGTAACTATAATAGTATTGTCTTTTATCACTTGTGTTGGTTTGGCATTCTTGTCTTTACAAAGTTTTGGAAAAGACACCGTATCACTCAGGTTTAAGTTGAAAGTAGCAGTTTTTTCACCCTCTTCTCTGAAAGTAACTGTGGGCTGCTGACCACTGGAGGTCACAGGGAGTGTCCAGTGAAGTCCTTTTTCAGATTCTAAAACAAACATCGCTGCTTGTAGCTCATTAATTTGTTGTTGATAGTTTCCACAGCGTTCGCAGAAACAATTCCTTTTGTTTCTTCCCCCGGACATGTCGCTGGCTCGTAAGAAATTTTGTTAAAAATGTAAAAATGGTTTGAAAGACTTGGTTTACTTAAAAGAAAATCATAACTAAACAACACACTAAACAGCACTGGAAGAGGTAAATGATTAAAAACGAAGTAAAGAAGGAAGCAGCAGGAGCAAGCAAGGTTTGTATCTGCACACTTCAGAAGCAGGACTGAAGCGGGACTAAAGCAGGACTAAACCAAATCTAAACCTGGACTAAGCCTGGACTAAACCAAGTCTAAACCAAGTCTAATCTAGGACTGAACAAGGATCAAACTAGGACTAAGTACGGACTAAACCAGAACTCACCTGATGCCCAGGGTGGTTTGTATCAGAGTGGTTAGCCCTACGGTGGTGAAGATGGTTCCGATCAGCTGACTGATGGTGGTTTGGTCTTGCCCCACACACATCGCCTCAGCCAATAAAAACGGGACCGCCACTGTGCCCGAGAAACAGGTGAGGTAATGCTACGACAGGTGAGACAGACAGGTGAGACAGACAGGTGAGACAGACAGGTGCAGCAGTTACCATGGAGACACAATGGACACATTAGCAAACATTGCAAAAAATACAAAATGGACTGAATGAACAACACATTTTCAGGAGCCTGTGATCAGTCTGAGCTCATGGTTCTGTTTAGGAGTTCAATGTTCAACAAAAAGGTGAAAGTGACTCACTGAAAAACTGATGTCTGATGCTAATGCTAGCTAGTGCTAATGCTAATGCTTGTGACTGTAATGTTATTTGAGAGGGACTTGTTTAACAGCACAAGACAGCTTTCGAATTTCTCTCAGGAAATGTTGATGACATCAGCTGCAAAGTATCAAAAAGAGGGAATCCTAAAAGACTGTGCAGCTCTGAGCTCCTGTTTGAGACAGACCAGCGTAACATTTGGACACACTTTTCATGTTTCTTTATTTCTATGATTTTTCACTCTGCAAATTCTCACTGAAGCATCAAAACTATGAACGACACATGTGGAATGTTCTAAACAAAAATTAAGTCAAAATAACTCATTCCTGTTTTTAAAATATCCTTTACCCTTTGAACCTTTGCACTTGTGGCATTTCTTGGCCCTGGGGCTCAGCTGTGAATTAAAAACCGTTTCAGGAAACGTCATCATGAAGCTCAGTTAGAGAAGTGTTTCCAAAGGGCGGATACTGCGAGGATTTGAAGATAAAATACATTTTTATAAAGTTATTTTACTTTTTTTACTACATAATTCCACAAATCTTGTTTCATATATTTGATGTCTTCTATTTGTATTTACCATTTTTAAAGTAAACATGAAAAAAAATAAATAAATAATAATGAGAAGCTGTGTTCAAACCAGACAGACAGGTGAAACAAACAGGAGAGACAGACAGAACAGACAGGTGAGACAGACAGGTGAGACAGACAGAACAGACAGGTGAGACAGACAGGTGAGACAGACAGGTGAGACAGACAGAACAGACAGGTGAGACAGACAGGTGAAACAGACAGGTGAGACAGACAGAACAGACAGGTGAGACAGACAGGTGAAACAAACAGGAGAGACAGACAGAACAGACAGGTGAGACAGACAGGTGAGACAGACAGAACAGACAGGTGAGACAGACAGGTGAGACAGACAGAACAGACAGGTGAGACAGACAGGTGAAACAGACAGGTGAGACAGACAGGTGAGACAGACAGAACAGACAGGTGAGACAGACAGGTGAAACAAACAGGAGAGACAGACAGAACAGACAGGTGAGACAGACAGAACAGACAGGTGAGACAGACAGGTGAAACAGACAGGTGAGATAGACAGGTGAAAAATATGTGTGATATAGACAGGTGAGACAAACAGGTGAGACAGACAGTTGAAACAGACAGGTGAGACAAACAGGTGAAAAAGACGGATGAAACAGACAGGTGAGACAGACGGGTGAGACAGACAGGTGAGACAGACAGGTGAAACAGACAGGTGAGACAGACAGGTAAAACACAGGTGAAACAGACATGTGAGACAAACAAGTGAGACAGATAGGTGTGACAGGTGAAATAGGCAGATGAAACAGAAAGGTGAGACAGACAGGTGAGAAAGACAGGTGAAACAGACAGGTAAAACAGAGAGGTGAGACAGTGCTAACACTGGGTAATCTCTGGTCTGTGTGTGCTACAGAATTCTGATGCCCTTCGCATGTATCCGAAGCCCTCCCCATGTGTCAGATGCCCTCCCCATGTGTCAGATGCCCTCCCCATGTGTCAGATGCCCTCCTCATGTGTCAGATGCCCTCCTCATGTGTCAGATGCCCTCCCTATGTGTCACATGCCCTCCCCATGTATCCAATGCCACCCCTGTGTCTCAGATGCCCTTCCTCACCTGTAGACCTAGCAGCACACACAGGTACCAAGGTGGCACATCCTCGATGGTGTAGATCATCCCCGTGTCGGCCTTCTCCGCTCCCACTGGCTGAGGATGATCTCGCTCTGCTTCCATTGATTGACGATTACCTCGCTCTGCTCCCATTGGCTGGTGAGACTTCTCTGGGCTCTGATTGGACCAAGAAAACTAGGTCAGAAGTTCAAAGTCTTATAGTTATTAATATTATTAAGGTCAGAGATGCAGATATGACCTCATTAAGTACTAGTTCACTAGTTTAGTTTTACCAAGTACTGGACTTAGACCTCATTCAGTCCTGGTTTAGTCTTGGTTTAAACCTGGTTTAATCTGGTTTAGACCTGGTTTAGTCCTGATTCAGTCCTGGTTTAGATCTGGTTTAGTCCTGGTTTAGACCTGGTTTAGACCTGGTTTAGACCTGGTTTAGACCTGGTTTAGACCTGGTTTAATCCTGATTCAGTCCTGGTTTAGTCCTGGTTTAGATCTCGTTTAGACCTGGTTTAGACCTGGTTTAGACCTGGTTTAATCCTGATTCAGTCCTGGTTTAGATCTCATTTAGACCTGGTTTAGACCTGGCTTAGTCCTGGTTTAGACCTGGGTTAGTCCTGGGTTAGTCCTGGTGTAGACCTGGTTTAGTCCTGGTTTAAACCTGGTTTAGACCTGGTTTAGTCCTGATTCAGTCCTGGTTTAGATCTGGTTTAGTCCTGGTTTAGACCTGGTTTAGACCTGGTTTAGTCCTGATTTAGTCCTAGTTTAGTCCTGGTTTAGACCTGGTTTAATCCTGATTCAGTCCTGGTTTAGATCTCATTTAGACCTGGTTTAGACCTGGTTTAGTCCTGGTTTAGTCCTGGGTTAGTCCTGGGTTAGTCCTGGTTTAGACCTGGTTTAGTCCTAGTTTAAACCTGGTTTAGACTTGGTTCAGTCTCGGGTTCAGGTCTTTAAACATTGACCACACAGTTAGTTATTGCTGCTCACACTTGTCATTTATTTCAAATATATTTGTGTGAAATGGTTCACACTGCAGGTTTGTGCTGAGCTGGTCCAGTCTGATAATTATTAACATCAGAATAATAAGGTCAAAGTTTAGCCGCAAATTAAACTGAGCTTGTTTGATCTTTCTTTAAACATTTAGAGGGATTTTCTCCTGGATGCCGTCAGGGAGGGCATCACCTGTCCTCAAATATTTGAAATATTTTACTTTATTTTTTTACGAAGCCCGCTTTGGGATGATTGACAGGAGCCTGGACCAATCACAGCCCATGGTTCATCATCTGGGATTTAACGTTAGATTCAAGATCATAATTATTGTTTAAAATCTTACCTGAAACTCCGGCATTCTGTGTTTGTCAAGTCTAAAGCTGCACTGGAGGAAGAGGGAGGAGTTTGAGAGAAAAGGAGAGAAGAGAAAGAGGGAAGAGAGGGAGACAGAGGGAGGGACAAAGAGAGAGAGAGAGGGAGAAGAGAGGGAGAGAGCAGAGAGCGCGAGAGAGTGCGGCACAAACAGGAGTAGAATGAAGAGATAGGGAGGGACAAAGAGAGAGAGAAGAGAGGGAAAGAAACAGAGAGGGAGGGACAGAGAGAGAGAGAAGAGAGGGAAAGAAACAGAGAGGAAGGGACAGAGAGAGAGAGAGAGAGAAGAGAGGGAAAGAAACAGAGAGGAAGGGACAGAGAGAGAGAGAGAGAGAAGAGAGGGAAAGAAACAGAGAGGGAGGGCCAGAGAGAGAGAAGAGGGAGAGAAGGAGACAGACAGACCGAGGGAGAGAGACAGAGAAAGAGAAACAGAAACAGAGAGAGAGACACACAGAGAGAGACAGACAGAGAGAGAGGGGCACAGACGAGCAAAATGAAGAGAGAGAGAGAGAGAGAGAGAGAGAGAGAGAGAGAGAGAGAGAGAGAGAGGGAGAGAGCGTGAACTGTGGATGCATCTGAAGATAATGTCTTCAGGACTTTACTACACTCTGGTAGTACTTAGGCCTAGTATTGCAGTTTCACAGTGATGTTGTGAGTGCAGTAGTACAGCATAAGTCTAAAGTACTGCACTATAACAGTACTCCATCCATCCATTTTCTTCTGCTTTATCCAGGGCTGGGTCGCGGGAGCAGCAATCTAAACAGAGACTCACAGACTTCCCTCACCCCAGACATGTCTTCCAGCTCCTCCGGTGGGACCCCAAGGTGTTCCAAGGCCAGAGAGACATAGTCCCTCCAGCGTGTTCTGGGTCTTTCCTGGGGCCTCCTCCCGGTGCGACATGCCCGGAACACCTCCCCAGCGAGGCGTCCAGGAGGCATCCTGAGCAGACGCCTGAGCCTCAGCTGGTTTCTGTTGACATGGAGGAGCAGCGGCTCTACTCCGAGCTCCTCCTGTGTGGCTGAGCACCCAGCCACCCTGCAGAGGAAGCCCATTTCGGCCGCTTGTATCCTCGATCTTGTTCTTTCGGTCATTACCCAGAGCTCATGACCATAGGTGAGGTGAAGATAGACTGAGGTAAATCCAGAGCTTTGTCTTTGGACTCAGCTCCTTCTTCACCACAACAGAAAATACAGCGACTGCATCACTGCAGACGCTGATCCAACTGTCAATCTCATGCTCCATCCTCCCCTCAGTCGAGAACAAGACCCCGAGATACTTGAACTCCTCCACTTGAGGCAGAGACTCTCCACCCACCTGCAGAGGGCGCCACCTTTTTCCAGTTGAAAACCATGACCTCGGATTTGAAGGAGCTGATTCTCATCTCAGCCGCTTCACACTCGGCTGCAAACCGCCCCAGTGCTGCATCTGGCTCGATGAAGCATCAGGACAACATAATCTGCAAACAGCAGAGACGAGATCCTGTGGTTGCTGAGCCAGACCCCCCAGAGGGACCACCATCCTGTTCTACCAGTCCAGATGTACTGTCCCCGACCGCCACGCGATGTTGCAAAGACATATCAGCCAAGACAGTCCCACAGCATCCAGAGATTTACGATACTCAGGACAGTTCTCATCCACCCCCAGAGCCTTGCCACTGAAGAGCTTTAACCATCTCAATGACTTCAGCCAGGGTGATGGACGAGTGTCCAAGACATGGGACTGAAGGTCAGATGACACAACGAAAAAGTCAACCATCAACCAGAATGAACTCCAACACATGGCGGCTGAGCTGTGGGGCAATAACACCAGCTCGCCACCGCTCACCACGGGCAATGTCAGAAAAGTGTAAAGTGGGCAGTGTTTCGGGCTGAGCCCAGCGGGGCCCCGTGGGCAAAGGCCCGGCCACCAGGTGCCCGCATTTGAGCTCCAACCCCAGGCTTGACTCCAAGGTCAGGCCCCGGCTGCCCCATACCAGGCGACATCACGATCCTTGTTGTATAACTATTCAAAAGGGTATGAATAGTGAACTGCTCTTAGTCTTAGTGTTGGTTTAGTCCTTTTTAGTCCTAGTTTAGTCCTGGTTTAGTCCTGTTTAGTCCTGGTTTAGACCTTGTTTAATCCTGGTTTATTCCTTGTTTAGTCCTGGTTCAGCCCTGGTTTAGTCCTGGTTCAGTCCTTGTTCAGTTCAGTCCTGGTTTAGTCCTGTTTATACTCTCTCTTGTGGTAAATCCATTGCATTGAATGTGAATCTTGTGTTTTCTGTTCTTTAATTGTAAATGTATTATATTCATTATGTTGTGTGTGTCACAGTGTTATTATTGTATTATACTAAGTGTGTTTACCGGAGGAGCCACAGACCAGGACTCAGAACCTGGGGCTCAGACTCGGGGCTCAGACTCGGGGCTCAGACTCGGGGCGGGTTTTTGCTTTTTGTTGATAAAAAACAGATGTTGTTCTAAAAGACAAACGGACTCCTCGCTGCGTCAGCAACAGCCAATCACAGCGCACGTTGTGTGCGCTGCTTCTGACGGACAGCTTCTTCAGCCAGTGGAAACGCATCTGCGCAGTGCCGCGGTCACAGAGGGCGGGGCCTCGCGCCGCTCCGCATCACAGCGGAACAAAATGGCGGCCGTGGCCCGCGAGCCCGGAGCTGCTGCGGTTCCGACTATTTCTTCCCCCGAACCCAGGCCTCCGGACCCGGCCCGCTCCGGCCCGGGCCTCCCGCCTGTGCTGCCCGAGCCGCCGGGGACGCGCCTCTGCGCGGCGTTCAGCGACAAGGACGAAGACAGGCGCCATGTTACCGCGGCTACTGTTAGCTCAGAGGCTAATGCTAACGCCGAGCCGCAGGACGCTGCCCCGTTCTCCCCCCGCGCAGAGCAGCCCGAGCTCCCGCCGCTGCTGCGGGACTCTGCCGCGGGGAAAGGCCTCTCTGACCACGGCCCCGGAGCAGAGCAGGACCCGGTGCAGTCCGCCGTGTCCCCGCTGTCTCTGCCCGCGGCCCCGGAGGCTCCGGAGGCCGGACTGTCTCTGGGCCAGCCCAACGGCCCGGACCGCGCCTGCACCGAGAGAACTCTGACCGGGAGCTCTTTGACCGGGAGCCCGGACCGGACCGAGCCCGCGGCCTCGCGCTTCACGGCGCTGCCGGAGCCCGCGGACCGAGAGCCCGGAGAGGACAGCGGGGAGGACTGCGGGCAGCAGGCCGCAGACCGCGCTCAGGACCCCGCTCAGGATCCCGCGGAACTCCCGGACTCCGGTTCGGAGCTGCGGCCCGGGACACAGGTGCGGGTGTCTCTGGATCACGTGATCGACGACGCGCTTGTGGTGTCGTTCCGTGTGGGACACAAGGTGTTCTCCGGTGTGCTCATGGACCTGTCCCGCAGGTAAACGCTGGTGTACAGAGGAGTATTTAATATATTTAGTATTTAATAATCCAATAGTTCAGAGGAGTATTTAATATATATTTAGTATTTAATAATCCAATAGTTCAGAGGAGTATTTAATATATATTTAGTATTTAATAATCCAATAGTTCAGAGGAGTATTTAATATATTTAGTATTTAATAATCCAATAGTTCAGAGGAGTATTTAATATATTTAGTATTTAATAATCCAATAGTTCAGAGGAGTATTTAATATATTTAGTATTTAATAATCCAATAGTTCAGAGGAGTATTTAATATATTTAGTATTTAATAATCCAATAGTTCAGAGGAGTATTTAATATATATTTAGTATTTAATAATCCAATAGTTCAGAGGAGTATTTAATATATATTTAGTATTTAATAATCCAATAGTTCAGAGGAGTATTTAATATATTTAGTATTTAATAATCCAATAGTTCAGAGGAGTATTTAATATATTTAGTATTTAATAATCCAATAGTTCAGAGGAGTATTTAATATATTTAGTATTTAATAATCCAATAGTTCAGAGGAGTATTTAATATATTTAGTATTTAATAATCCAATAGTTCAGAGGAGTATTTAATATATTTAGTATTTAATAATCCAATAGTTCAGAGGAGTATTTAATATATATTTAGTATTTAATAATCCAATAGTTCAGAGGAGTATTTAATATATATTTAGTATTTAATAATCCAATAGTTCAGAGGAGTATTTAATATATTTAGTATTTAATAATCCAATAGTTCAGAGGAGTATTTAATATATTCAATTCAAGTTTATTTATATAGCACATTTAAAAACAACCCCAGCTGACCAAAGTGCTTCACATAAAATAACCAAACACATAAAACATCACACAATGAGGTAATTACATTATACAATATATTTAGTATTTAATAATCCAACAGTACAGAGGAGTATTTCATATATTTAGTATTTAATAATCCAACAGTACAGAGGAGTTTTTAATATATATTTAGTATCCAACAGTACAGAGGAGAGCACATGGACCTGTCCTGCAGGTAAATGCTGGTGTATTTCATATATATTTAGTATTTAATAATCCTGCAGTCCAGTGTGCTCATGGACCTGTCTTAAACACAGATGCTCATGTAAATCACATTTTTTTATAAAGCACATGAAAAGTCGTGTTTGTTTTTAGAATAAAATCGTAACATGGAGAAATAAATGCCATGTTTCTGAGGGATTAATTTTTGTGGCAGAATGCCTTGAATAAGACGTGCTACTTCATGCCACCGGAATAATGCTGATTTTACAATGGAGTCTACCCGGACGTCACCTTACCCGGACGTCACCTTACCCAGGCGTCACCTTACCCGGGTCTCACCTTACCCGGGTCTCACCTTACCCGGGTCTCACCTTACCCGGACGTCACCTTACCCGGACGTCACCTTACCCGGACGTCACCTTACCCGGACGTCACCTTACCCGGACGTCACCTTACCCGGGTCTCACCTTACCCGGGTCTCACCTTACCCGGGTCTCACCTTACCCGGGTCTCACCTTACCCGGGTCTCACCTTACCCGGGTCTCACCTTACCCGGGTCTCACCTTACCCGGACGTCACCTTACCCGGACGTCACCTTACCCGGACGTCACCTTACCCGGACGTCACCTTACCCGGACGTCACCTTACCCGGACGTCACCTTACCCCGACGTCACCTTACCCCGACGTCACCTTACCCCATGTCTCACCTCACCCGGGTCTCACCTCACCCAAGAAGCAGGCACAAAACACACTACAGCTCTTGTACCAGTTTGTAATAAAATGCTGTGTCCTCTTCGTACTAAAGTGTTCAAATTAACCTTTATGTATATTCTTTAGGCCCAGACTAAATATCTGCCTGTGCTGGAGATTTAAGGATAGGGTTAGTAGAGATTTAAGGCCGATAGTCAAGACACTAAAGGCCGCAAATATTGGCGGGATATGTCTGTCTATCTCTAGTGGAGTTTGAGAGTTTAGAATTAACGTTTGCATAAGGCATTATCCAATGTGGTAATAAGTTAACTCAAGCTTGAGCTCTTCTTACACAGAGAATGTTAAATATAACAAAAACTTATACAACCTTAGTTGTAATAAGTTTTGAACATTTAAAAATCACACAACAAATGCATTCTTCATCAAGTGTATTGAAAGCAATAATGCCTTAGGTCCCCAAATTTAGTCCAGAAAGAAGAAGATGGTCCAGTGTAAAAACTGCCATTCCTTTAAGGAAATGCGTTTGATAAATGCAGAGAGCACACATATACACAAAACGCACAAAATGTTATTAGAGGGACACTTTGTGTGGCCAGGTGTTCAGATCATATAGATCATATAGGTTAGATCTAAGTCTGTCTCTGTGTCTGACCCTTTGTGATGTTACTGTGGGACTGGGACCATATTAGTCCATGTTTTAATTAGGGATGGGACAATAAACAATAAATTTGTTTAATGTGATAAAAAGGATTGACTACAATTGTTCGTGGGACATTTTGTATAATCGTGGTAGTCATTAACAAAGATAATCCCCATTACATCACCAGAATGTGCAGAACAAACCTACTTCTCCCTAATAATCTCCTCTTGATCGCTGTTGTTTTCACTTATAACAAAGTACAATACAACAGCTGCTAAATATGGAACATATACATATTATAATTATTCATATCCGTAGCATTTAAAACTGTTAGCAACTTAAAAAATGATTATGATATAATCGTTAATCTCTTGTTTTGTCCGTGATAATCGTGACACCAGATTTCACTATCGTCCCATGGCTAGATTTACTCTGTTTAATGTTTTAGAAAATCTGACACATTATGGTGACTATTCTCTCTTTTGTAAATCTCAGGTTCAGCCTGACGGCTGCACACTGATCATAATCTGATTTATAATTAGGGATGGACCAATGACGATTTTGGAGTCGATACTGATATGTGATATTTGGCCGGCTGCTGTGGCTGATAACTAATATTTGCCGATACTGATATTATGTGTGTAAAATCCATAGTGAGGCTCACAAATGTATCTTAACGATCATAAACTTTTCACCTTTGTAAGGTAACAGTGTTTTTCTCTGGGTATAAAATCATGTGTCCTTCTGCCCAGTGTATGTGGTTTAGTATGTAGGCCCTTAATAACGCATGTAAACTGGGATCGTACTTGAAAAATGGCGACTTGAGTGAAAGACACACGTGTGCACGTCAGAAACAGCCACTTCTGGTCACTACATACAGTTTTTAGAGAGGAGATATGCATATATACTGTTGTCTTGTAACATTGTCCTGCTCTAAACTCATGTGGGAGGAGCTTGTGGACCCTTGTTGGCTCCGTGGGCGGAGTGCAGGTTACTGGGGGTGAAGCCAAAATTCACAGGGTTTTAACGCTGCCCGATGAGTGGATTTACATTCAAGTCTGCCACGGTCACTTGAGCCGTTGTGCGATGAGATTGGCCACACTGGGATATTGCAACAGTCATACACACAGATATATAACACTCTTCTGTTTCTATTTTGACTCATTAATCTGTTCATAAAGGGCGCAGAGACTGGGGCGGCGAAGAATAAAAAACCTGATATGGAATATTGATGTCAATTATCGATAATGGCCAATATCGAAGAGACACGTGGCCAATACAGTGTAGCGGATATATTGCCTTCCCTGTTCGTGATGTTTACATGCGTCTAACTCTCTGCCTCTTTATTTTTGAATCCTGTTTATCGTGTGTTCTGATGTATTGTAGTTGCAGATTTTATATTTCTCTCTCTCTTCAGGTTCGGGCCGTATGGAATCCCCATCACCACGTTTCCTGCTCGCAGGGAGTTGTCACGGCGGCACATCCCGGCCCAGCCCCCTGCTGCAGATGCCCCGCCCCCTCCCGCAGAAGATGCATCTCCTGACCCCGCTCTGACCCCGCTGTTCCACCAGGGGGCACCCTACCCTCCTCCGCTGTTCCTCAGAGACACGTATCACCAAAGCCTGCCTCAGCCGCCGCCTCGACGAATCAAACGCTCCCGCCGTCGCTACGGTAACAGTGAAGAGCCCACCTGCATGTTAGTGCGGCTCCGGCCCCGACAGGTGCTGTGCGACAGGTGCAAGGGCGCAGCTGGTCCCAGACCCACCCCCTCCACGCGCCGCCGCCCCAACCCCGAACCCCTCGACGAAAACCTGCCGACAGAAGTCAAGCGTCTGCGCTGTGACGACTCCCGGCCCGCGCGACCACGGCGGGACGCGCCCAGAACACCGGGGGGAGGAGCAACAGCCCATAATCCCGCCCCCCGACGACCACAGAGCACCTCAAACTCAGCCAACCACGCCCGAGATCCCCGCAACAGAGACAGAGAGCCCGCCCGCTCCAGCAGCCTCAGGTCTGGCTCCGGTCTTAGGGCAGGATCCGGTCTCAGGTCTAACCCAGCCTCTGGAGCCTCGGCTGGGACCAGGGTCCTAACCCGGAGGATCTCCTCGGCTCTATCTCCTCCCAGAATCCGACTAAAGCCGCACAGGTACCGAACCGAACCAGAGCCCAGCCCCCCACCCCCTAAGACCAAATCCAGACCAGGACCCAGACTAGAACCAGGACCTCAGCGGACCAACAAGAACCCCAAAGTCCAGACTAAGACCCCCAGCAGACTGCAGAATAGACTTCAGAGCAGACAGGAGGCTAAACCTGGGTCTAAACCAGGCATTAAAGCAGAGCCCAAGACTGACGCCAAGACTGACGCCAAGACTGACGCCAAGACTGACGCCAAGACTGACGCCAAGACTGACGCCAAGACTGACGCCAAGACTGACGCCAAGACTGACGCTAAGACTGACGCCAAGACTGACGCCAAGACTGACACCCGGACTGAACGGAAGGACCCAAATTCCATACAGAATATAGAACCAGACCGAAAACCTGAACCCAAATTCCAGTACAGACGAGAGTCAGATAACAACACTAAGACCTCGTTAGACCAGGACTCAGGCCGGCTCCAGGAGAATCCCAAACAAGACCCTAAACCTGAACCCGAGTCCCAGTCCTGCTTGGATCCAGACTCTAGACCAGCTCTTCTCATCAGCCCCTCCCCCTCGCGCAGTCGCCGCAAACAGGTTTTCCCTAGACCAACCCGAGACTTTGATCTGGACTTTATTGGCTGGTGTGACCTGGATCCAGACCAGGACCAGTATCAGACTAAGCCAGGTTTACACCCAAAACCAGGACTAGAGCCAAAACCAGGATTGGACCTGAAACCGACACTAGATCCAAAAGTGGGACTAGACCTGAAACCAGGTCTAGACCTACTACCAGAAGCAAAAGTTAACCCAGGTGAGGCAAAGTCTGTTTGTGAGGAAAGGGCAGAACAAGGGGCTCAAAGTGAGGCTAAACCAAGTTCAAGTCGAGGCCAGAGACCCGGATCAGAACTAGATCAAGAGTTTGAGTCAGACCTCAGTTCAGATGCAGCAGCAGCAGCATCGATCGATGAGTCTATGGACTGTTCACAGGTCCAGTTAAGTTCCAGTCCTGGCCCGGAGTCCAGGCCTAGTCCTGGCCCGGAGTCCAGGCCTAGTCCTGGCCCGGAGTCCAGGCCTAGTCCTGGCCCAGAGTCTGGTTCTAATCCTAAATCCATTACACTGGAATGTGAACCTGAAAACAGAACTGTGACAGAGGCCAAGCCTGAGCCAATGGACTGCTCCCCAGATTCCGGGTCTAAGGACAGTCCAGACCCGACAATCCGGTCCCGGTCCAAGTCCCGGTCTCGATCCCCCTCTCGGTCTGAGTCTGTGGTGGACTCCAGGCCCTCATCTCCGGCCTCTTCCTCTGAGTCCAGACCTAGGTCCCGGTCTGGTTCTCGGGCCTCAGAACAGTCCCAGCGTAGCACCCGGGCCCAGCGCAGCACCCAGTCCAGAGCAAAATCTGTGTGTAAAACCCAGGAACTGGAAACAGAGAACTCGGAGAAGAAACCAAAACTATCAGGTCTGGACTCAAGTTTAGGGACTGGACTCTCTGAGTTTAAACTTGAGTCTAACCCTAACCTTAGACCAGACTTTATACCAGACCCTAGACCAGACCCTAGACCAGACCCTAGACCAGACCCTAGACCAGACCCTAGACTGGACTCTAGACCAGACCCTAAATTAGACCCTAAATTAGACCCTAGACTAGACCCTAGACCGACGCAGAGCCGGGCAGTGCCTAAGTGCGTGGGAGCAGACGGGCGTTGTGTTTGTGTGGGGGACATAGTTTGGGCGAAGATTGCAGGGTTTCCCTGGTGGCCGGCACGCGTGCTGTCTCTGGCAGTCTGTCGCCGTGGAGATGGGGGTGGGGCTGTGAAACAGGAAGTGCGTGTGGCGTGGTTCGGCTCCAGGACCACCTCTGTGTTGGCTCTGAGTCTCACATCGCCGTTTCTTGAGACGTTTCAGGCGCGTTTTGACAGGAAACGCCGTGGGCCATACCGCCGCGCCATTGCGGAGGCTGCCAGCGCCGCCAAGCAGCTCACACCGGAAGTGCGGGCACTGATCACACAGTTTGAGACGTAGCAAAGACGCTAAAGCTAAACACGACTAAAGCTAAATGCACTGAGCTCAGAGGAGAAAGCGAAACTAAAATCTAGTTTAAATAACAACGTGGGAGCAGTGGTGATTTTGTGCAGTCTCCTGTGGCCTCATGGGAAAGACCTGGTGTATCTTGGGAACTGTAGGCTGTAAACTGCTGTAAATGATTTTCCTTGGACCTGGTTCTGGTTTGGTCCTGGTTTTTAGAAGGATTTCTTGTATCATGTTTTGTCTCATTTGAATCTAATTTAGTGCCAAACTCGTCCTCAGACCTGGCTTAGTCCTGGCTTAGTCCTGGCTTAGTCCTGGCTTAGTCCTGATCTGGACCCAGTTTACTGTGACTTAATTTTCAGTTCATGTCTTTAACATTTTATTTAAGTCAAGAAACAGAAACGGAACTTAAAAAAAAAAAAAAAAAAGTATTCGAGTTAGTTTCTGAGACCCTGCTCGTGACCAGGTTCCCCCTTTACACCCAGGCCCCCCTTTACACCCGAACCCTCTTTACGCCCAATCCCCTTTTAGACCCCGTCCCCTTTTAAATCCAATCCTCCTTTAGACCCGGTCCCCCTTTAGACTCGGCCCCCTTTAGACTCGGCCCCTTCCTGTAGACCCGGCCCCGTTTAGACTCGCCCCCCCCCTTAGACCCGCCCCCCCCCAGACTCGCCCCCCCCCCCCCTTTAGACTCGGTCCCCCCCTTTAGACTCGGTCCCCCCCTTTAGACCCGGGCCCCCTTTAGATCCGGATTTGGTCAAAGGACTCTAGAACTGTTGGACTGAGTTGGACTAAGGTTTGGCCCAGTTTGGCCCAGTTTGGCCCGGATGTTTCCCTCTGTTTGCAGAACAGAACTTGTGTAAATGTTGAAACTGTTGTTAAATAAAATGTTGTGAATCTTTTTGTGTCTCTGCCTTTTCACTTTTCTGCTGCAAACAGACGGAAAACGCATCCTCCATTTTACCTCTTTACCTCCTCCATTTTACCCCCCTCCTCCCCTCCTCCATTTACTACTAAGATCTCCTTTGTTGAGCACCTCTATTCCTTTCCTACCTCACCCTCATCCTCCCCTTAGCCTCTCTCCTCTTCCTCTTCTACGCGACCCCCCCCTCTCTTTTTCCCTCATTAAGATGACCCTCCTCACCTCCATTTTACTCCCCCTCTCCTGTCTTCATTCTCTCTCCTCTTCTCCACTAAGACCCTTCTCTTTCTTTCTCTCTCCCCTTTTCTCTTATTAAGCTAACCCCTTCCCTAAGACCCCCCTCATAAAGACCTCGTCCTCACCCCCTCATGGTGGCCCTTGAGTGGGACCCTTCCCCATGTCCTGTCCAGTAGGGTGAGTGTAGTACATGTGTGTGCGCAGTACATGTGTGCGCGCCGTGTTAAACGTCACATCTTCAGTTTGTGGAGTTTCATATGGAGCAGGTCACAGATGAGACAGAATCATGTCATTCACAATAATTCAGTAACTTAATTAACTTAATATTAAAGATCCCAGATCCATCACACTGCACTTTTCCGTCTGTGTTTCCCTTTAAGTTTCACACAAAATTTAACATTTCATTTCCGTTCTGTTTATTTCAGACCTGGTCTAGTCCTGGTTTAGTTCTGGTTTAGTTCTGGCCTAGTTCTGGTTTAGTCCTGGTCTAGTTCTGGTTTAGTCCTGGTCTAGTTCTGTTCTAGTCCTGGTTTAGTTCTGGTTTAGTTCTTGTCTAGTTCTGGTCTAGTTCTGGTTTAGTCCTGGTCTAGTTCTGGTTTAGTTCTGGTCTAGTTCTTGTCTAGTTCTGGTTTAGTTCTGGTTTAGTTCTGGTCTAGATCTGGTTTAGTTCTGGTCTACGTCTGGTTTAGTTCTGGTCTAGATCTGGTTTAGTTCTGGTTTAGTTCTGGTCTAGTTCTGGTTTAGTCCTTCTAGTTCTGGTTTAGTTCTGGTCTAGTTCTAGTCTAGTTCTGGTTTAGTCCTGGTCTAGTTCTGGTTTAGTTCTGGTCTAGTTCTGGTCTAGTTCTGGTTTAGTCCTGGTCTAGTTCTGGTTTAGTTCTGGTCTAGTTCTGGTCTAGATCTGGTTTAGTCCTGATCTAGATCTGGTTTAGTTCTGGTCTAGTTCTGGTTTAGTTCTGGTCTAGTTCTGGTTTAGTCCTGGTCTAGTTCTGGTTTAGTTCTGGTCTAGTTCTGGTTTAGTTCTGGTCTAGATCTGGTTTAGTCCTGGTCTAGTTCTGGTTTAGTTCTGGTTTAGTCCTGGTCTAGTTCTGGCCTAGTTCTGGTTTAGTCCTGGTCTAGTTCTGGTTTAGTCCTGGTTTAGTCCTGGTCTAGTTCTGTTCTAGTCCTGGTTTAGTTCTGGTTTAGTCCTGGTCTAGTTCTGGCCTAGTTCTGGTTTAGTCCTGGTCTAGTTCTGGTTTAGTCCTGGTTTAGTCCTGGTCTAGTTCTGTTCTAGTCCTGGTTTAGTTCTGGTTTAGTCCTGTCTAGTTCTGGTTTAGTTCTGGTCTAGTTCTAGTCTAGTTCTGGTTTAGTCCTGGTCTAGTTCTGGTTTAGTTCTGGTCTAGTTCTAGTCTAGTTCTGGTTTAGTCCTGGTCTAGTTCTGGTTTAGTTCTGGTCTAGATCTGGTTTAGTTCTGGTCTACGTCTGGTTTAGTTCTGGTCTAGATCTGGTTTAGTCCTGGTCTAGATCTGGTTTAGTTCTGGTTTAGTTCTGGTCTAGTTCTGGTTTAGTCCTGTCTAGTTCTGGTTTAGTTCTGGTCTAGTTCTGGTCTAGTTCTAGTCTAGTTCTGGTTTAGTCCTGGTCTAGTTCTGGTTTAGTTCTGGTCTAGTTCTGGTCTAGTTCTGGTTTAGTCCTGGTTTAGTTCTGGTTTAGTTCTGGTCTAGTGCTGGTTTAGTCCTGGTCTAGTTCTGGTTTAGTTCTGGTCTAGTTCTGGTCTAGTTCTGGTTTAGTTCTGGTCTAGTTCTGGTTTAGTTCTGGTCTAGATCTGGTTTAGTCCTGGTCTAGTTCTGGTTTAGTTCTGGTTTAGTCCTGGTCTAGTTCTGGTTTAGTTCTGGTTTAGTCCTGGTCTAGTTCTGTTCTAGTCCTGGTTTAGTTCTGGTCTAGTTCTGGTTTAGTTCTGGTCTAGTTCTGGTTTAGTTCTGGTTTAGTTCTGGTCTAGTTCTGGTCTAGTTCTGGTCTAGTTCTGGTTTAGTTCTGGTCTAGTTCTGGTTTAGTTCTGGTCTAGATCTGGTTTAGTCCTGCTCTAGTTCTGGTTTAGTCCTGGTCTAGTTCTGTTCTAGTCCTGGTTTAGTTCTGGTCTAGTTCTGGTTTAGTTCTGGTCTAGTTCTGGTCTAGTTCTGGTTTAGTTCTGTTCTAGTTCTGGTTTAGTCCTGGTCTAGTTCTGGTCTAGTTCTGGTCTAGTTCTGGTCTAGTTCTGGTTTAGTCCTGGTTTAGTCCTGGTCTAGTTCTGGTCTAGTTCTGGTTTAGTTCTGGTCTAGTTCTGGTTTAGTCCTGGTCTAGTTCTGGTCTAGTTCTGGTTTAGTTCTGGTCTAGTTCTGGTTTAGTTCTGGTCTAGTTCTGGTTTAGTTCTGGTTTAGTTCTGGTCTAGTTCTGGTCTAGTTCTGGTTTAGTTCTGTTCTAGTTCTGGTTTAGTCCTGGTCTAGTTCTGGTCTAGTTCTGGTTTAGTTCTGGTCTAGTTCTGGTTTAGTTCTGGTCTAGTTCTGGTTTAGTCCTGGTTTAGTCCTGGTTTAGTTCTGGTTTGGATATGAACAGTGAACAAAGTGGAGCCGCCTCAGGCCCAAAGTCGCTCCAGGGCTAGCATTAGCATTAGCATTAGCATACTCACACTTACTTTACTTATTGATACTTTGCAGCTGTTGTCATCATCAGTTTGTGGTGGTGTGTTGCTAACTGGGGGGACTGCACTGTCTTAAGCTCTGTTACTCAAGTTAGACTTTAATCTGGTCTTTATTTTAACACAATCTGACTAAAAAGAACTGACGCAACTGCAACTACAACAGTAAGTCGCTCAAGTAACGTTACAGTGACAAGCTAGCATTAGCCAACAGTGTTTCAGTGAGTCACACTGACCTTTTTACACTGCAAAGTATCAAAACTCACACTTTAAAGGGCACATGACGTGTTTGGTGATGCTCTAATTGTAATGAAGTAGGATAACCCCTGTTGTAAATATATATAATAGATTTACATAAAATCAAGAGGCAGTTTTTGAAGAAGTGTTTAAAAATAAATTATTATTATTATTATTATTATTATTATTATTATTATTATTATTATTATTATTATTATTATTATTATTATAATATCATAATATTTATAATTATTATATTGTTATTATTATTATAGTAGGAGTTTTGGCATAGTGTACTATATGGTTGATAGGTAACAGGAATTCCAACAAGGAAGTAAAATTTTAAACCTAAAAATGACCAAAATGTGAATTCTAATTTTATGTGTGTGAAATTTGAAATATAATGATCTTGTGTTTTAGTAAAGAAAGAAGTTCTCTGATGACTATGTGAAAGGGGTTAGCGTTAGCACACTCAGACTTTAATATCACATAAACTACAGAAATGAGCATAGACAAGTTTATGTGAGCTACACACAAACACACACACCCCCACACACAGATACACACACAGATACACACAGATACACACATACACACACACATACACCACACTGCTCCTGAATCCGAGGTTCGACTATCAGTCAGATTCTCCTCTCCAGTCCCTGGAGTAGACCTTACCAGGAAGGCTGAGGAGTGTGATTCCTCTGTAGTTGGAACACACCCTCTGGTCCCCCTTCTTATACAGAGGGACCACCACCCCGGTCTGCCATTCCACAGGTACTGTCCCCGACCGCCACGCGATGTTACAGAGACGTGTCAGCCAAGACAGTCCCACAACATCCAGAGACTTGAGGTACTCAGGACGGATCCTGTCCACCCCCGGAGCCACCGAGGAGCTTGTTAACCACCTCGGTGACTTCAGTCAGGGTGATGGACGAGTCCACCTCCAGGTCCCCAGTTGCTGCTTCCTCCTTGGAAGATGTGACAGTGGGATTGAGGAGATCCTCAAAGTTTTTTTTTTTCACCGTCCGACACATCCCCAGTCGAGGTCAGCAGCTCTCCACCCGCACTGTAAACAGCCTGAGACGTAGGACAGTTTGCCAGAATCTCTTTGAGGCCGTCTTATAGTCCTCCTCCATGGCCTCCCCAAATTCCTCCCAACCGCGGGTTTTACCTTTGCGACTGCACGAGCCGCGGCCCGCTTAGCCCGCTGCCTCAGGAGTCCCATGACCCCCCCGGGTTCGGGGATTGCCGTCGCGACAAGCACTGCAGATCTTATGAGCACAGCTATGAGCAGCCACATTGACAAAAGAGATGGAGATGCTCTCCCGGAGGTGTGAGTTGAAGACCCCCCTGACAGAGGGCTCCACCAGACATTCTCAACAGACCCTCACGATGCGCTTGGGTCTGCCAGGTCTGTCCGGCTTCCTCCTCCACCAGCGGATCCAACTCACCACCAGGTTGTGCTCTACAGCTCTGCCCCTCTCTTCACCCAAGTATCCAAGACGCGGCCGGAGATCAGATGACATGACAACAAAGTTGATCATCGACTTCCGACCTAGAGTGTCCTGGTGCCACGTGCACTGATGGACACCCTTGAGCTCGAACATGGTGTTTGCTATGGACAAACTGTGGCTAGCACAGAAGAACCATAACAAAACACTGCACGGGTTCAGATCAGGGAGGCCGTTCTTCCTGATCACGCCCCTCCAGGTGTCACTGTCACATTGCCCATGTGGATATTGAAGTCCCCCAGGAGAACAACGGAGTCCCCGGTCGGTGCACTGTCTAGTACCCCTCCCATGGACTCCAGCCCGTAGGTTGACACAACAGTGAGAGACCTGTCCCCGACTTGAAGGCGCAGGGACGCGACCTTCTTGTTCACCGGGGTGAACTCCAACATGTGGTGGCTGAACTGTGGGGCAATGAGCAAGCCCACACCAGCTCGCCGCCGCTCCCGTGGGCAACGCCAGAGAAGTGGAGG
>NC_047138.1:32579066-32620125 GCF_009829125.3 Periophthalmus magnuspinnatus | reverse complement strand
CTCCCACCTCTGATATCGACCTGAATGTGCAAACAGGTGACACCACATCAGTCATTTCTGTGACTACAACACAACAATCCAGTCACTATTCCACCTCATCTTCTGAGCATCATCTGCAGATATCAGGTACTGTGGAGATAAGCAGGTGATATAATAATAATAGATTTAGAATGGGCTGATATTTAGGCCAAACACAGAGCTTTATTTGAACAGTTTAGTGCAAAGAGAGAACAGCACATGTGACTGAACAGTTTTCTTTAAAAAAAACTACTGTGGATGACTTTGTAGTAATGTTAATTACACAATTTGGACCCACATATCGGCCCATAAATATCGGCAGAGATTATCGGCCATCGGTTTGTCTGGATTTTGAAACTATTAGTATCGGCATTGGATCATGTTTGGATTTAGTATAATCAAAAATAAACTATAAACGTTTTGCTCATATTTCTGAATGTCTACATGACTTGTGCAAATGTTTGTGTTCGACTGTTTACTGTGGTGACTAATTCTGTCCAGAGCCCAGATTTCTGCTGTTGTTGATTCTGATCCCTGTTGTCTTAATCGTTCTATCTGCGCTCGTCTACACAAAAAGGAAAGTACAAAACGGTAAAAGAAAAGATTTTTGGTCAATTATGTGTATGCTCATTTGAAATATCAGTTCTTCACTCCACAATCTGTTCTTTGTTCATGTTTGTATTTGCAGATCATGAAGCAAATTATGAGGTAAAGTTTCATATTTACACTTTATCTGAAAAATGTCAAGGGCTGAGGATGAAAAGTATTAACTGTGTAAATCTGTGCAACATTACAGTCAAAAATGCACTAACCTTCAAAGCCAGTGTGGAGCAGAAGTTATAACTTTGAGCACTCGACAAATATCAGTTTTGATTCTCAGGCCTGGATCAATATGACAATTTAAAGATATAGTATGTAACTTTCTGGAGGTGGCACATCACCCGCATTACCCGGAAATAGAAACCTTCTCCATGCAGATACATTTAATGCCATACTGTGGAATATTATAGCCAAAGGGACAACATTTCTATGGGAACAAGCAGAGTAGGCCCTCCTCCGGGCCAAATAAGAGTCAGGTTTGTGGAGATGCAAGCCTTGTCACTGTAAAGACACATGTTTTCCAGTGCAAACAAAAAGATGCTTTTAGTCTATTCTTTGCAGAAGTGTTACATACTGTTGCTTTAATAACAATAACAGTAATTTGGGCATTTGCTTTGTGTTTTTAGGTTGTACAATATGAGAACAGTCCTGCTCCAGCCTCAGGACCTACAGGACCTACAGACTCCACTTACCAGAGTCTCTGCGCAGAAACAAGAGATCACAACCACATCTACAGCTCCTTCAGCCCACAGCCCCGGCTCACTGAGGGCACGAGCAGCAACATCGCCCCCTGCTGCTCACTGCCTCTGTCTGCACCTAAGTCATTCTGAGTATGTTATGAATACATGTTAACTCTATTTTAAACACTTTAATAGTGTGGGACTGATCTGTCTGTCTTTATTCAGTGTTTTATTATAGTCCAGACCATTTTCCACCAGAGAAGCATTTAACAACCTTTAAAGGAGTATTATGCAAAACATTTTCTTTTAACTTTATACCATGTTATAACATTATTCCCTTATCAAAAACATGAAGAGGTTTTGTACATTAACCATGTATGTTTGAGTCATTTAGTGATCTCTCTCATGTCCTATTCAAACCCTCCTTACAGTTAACAGTACGACGCTCCGCCCACAAGCCAACGTCATCCATGCTCCCACTCGACGATTCTCCATAAATATACAACAGCATGATATGAAACAACACACTACAACTTCACAAACCTGATGTGATGTGCAGTAGCCTCATTAATGGGACGTGGTGATCTCAAAAAGTGTGAGCGGTTAAAACCCTAACCCCCATAAAAGTGTGATATCCCTCTTTTTAAACATTATTTGAATAGGCTCTGTACTGTGTAGTTCTATGGAAAAAGTTAAGCTGAAATATCTGATGGTTTGGATTTTTTGATGAATAAGTCATTGTGCTCCTTATTCTTTTCCACTTGCCATTGTCCATTTCTGCCTCCAAATCCTCCACACGTTCTCAATTTTCAGTGGTTTATAATTTGCAGTCAGGATCAGCTGGAGGTGCAAGAAAAAAGAAGATGCTGACAGATTAAAGATGATACGTAAATCGTTGAAGGGGAGAAGCCCAGAGTCGCCAAACATGTCTCCTGATACGTGAATCTCTTCAAACATGTCTCCTGATACATGAATCTCTTTCTCTTCCCATTGTGAAAATGCAAATGGTTTGGCCCCAGAGAGTAATGAACAGTTATGGAAAAGTGGACTGTTCTTATGCCATTTTTGAATGTTTTTTTAAAATTCTTTTTCCACATTTTGCCAGACTGATAGAAGATTGGTAATTATTGGGCCAAAACGAGTCTTTGTTTGTTTAAGTGGAATAGTGGAGTAAATCATGCTCCTTAATCTATGAGGATGAACTAGATTTTGTTCTACGCATTTCCATGAAGAGTCGCTTGTTATTTATCATGTTATGGCTGTGTTCTCCTGCTCATTCACTCAAGATGTATTTTGAATCGTGCATGTTTAAATAATCCTGTATATTCATAATAAAAGCAAAGACTTGTCTATTTCCAGTCAAAAGTTTGGACACACTTTTTCATTTATATCTCTTCTATATTTTCATTTTTATTTACATCATAGATTCTCACTGAAGGCTTCAAAACTATGACTGAGGAACTATGACTAAATGAGGAATGTAGTAAACAAAAATAAACTCAGAATAAGTCCTATTGAGATTTTAGATTTTTAAAAATAGTCACTATGGCATTTCTGGAGCTGACACGGCTCAACTGTGACGTGAAAACCATCAGCAGATTTCAACAAGAAGCTCAGTGAAGTGCTGTCAACAAACCACAAGGTGGCCACGATGAGGATTTTAATATAAAATGTAAACCTTGTATTATTCTGAGTTTTTTTGTCAACTTATTTTTCACATTTTTTCATTTCATATGTGCCATTCATAGTTTTGATGCCTTCAGTGAGAATCTTCAGTGTAAATAGTCATGAAAATAAATAAAGTGCCACCGTCTTTATACATTTGTCATTTCACCTTGCCTTCAGGTTGTGGGTTTGACCAAACAGGAACTTTATTTTGAGGAAATAGTTTGAGCAGTTTCTGCTTTGTCACAAACTGAAAGAGTCAGGAACTGGACAGAAGCAAAAATGAAGCTTTGGGGGATTGCAATCATTTTACATGGTGAGTTCTTGGTGCATTTGGATGAATACTTTAAAGAAACCCAAAAAAAAGTATGTATCTGGACTTTTTTTTTTGTAGGAATTCACTTTTGAGCGCATTTGAATAGAGCATCTAAAAATAGGTTTAAAAAAGGTTTCAAGAAGGAAGGAACGGCAACGCAAACAGTGAGCGACTGTGGCTAAGTCATTACATAAAGTTAAAATATGTAGGAGTGTAACCATCAATAACACAATAACAGCCAATAACATAATATTGGTCAATAAAGTTTATCATTTTGGTCAAGTTTAAATGCAATAAGCCAATAATGTGATAATCGTGAGCTAGTGACATAATAACATCGTGACAGTCATGTTTTTATTATGGGCTGCAGTTTTTCATTATCACAGAGAATGTTCCTTGTCAGGCCAAAGATATAATAACCAGCCAATAATAAAATAACATTTACCGTGTTTCTCAAAACTGTGATACATCAGTTCAGCTGGTACTGGACCGCTTTTCAGTTTGGAGATTTGCCCAATAAAGTATCCACATTTTTATACTCCTAAGGATCATTTCTTGTTTAGAACGACAGTAAGAATGGTGTGGTTCACTTTTAGATCTGGTTTAGCCCTAGATTAGACCTGGAATAGTCCTGTTATAGACCTGGTTTAGATCTGGTTTAGCCCTAGATTAGACCTGGAATAGTCCTGTTATAGACCTGGTTTAGATCTGGTTTAGCCCTGGAATAGTCCTGTTATAGACCTGGTTCAGATCTGGTTTAGCCTGTTATTATTTTATTGACTGATTACATTTAAATTTGGCCAAAATGATTATGTTGTTGATGTTATTACATTTATTGCTCATTATTATGTAATCGGTTGCTACAAGAGAGCTGCATTTTAATGTGACTTGGTAAAATGAAGTAATTATTATGGTGGAATATTTATACTATATATATATATATATATATATATATATATATATAGTTACTGTATGAATGACAGAACAGGTGTGTATTGTCCAAAACTGTGCTACACATTTTAACTGTAGCCCACACATTTTCTCAAAATGTCATGTCTCCTCAAATACAAGAACAATGTGCAAGTATTTTATTTGTCTTCTTTTCTTAATTTTATATATTCATTATTATTTTTATTTCTGTATTTACTTATTTTTTATGGTGCACAGTGTTACTTTTCTGGTGGGGGTGGTGCTTTGTCTAAAATGTTCCACATTTGCCATTAAACATCTTGCATTTATTTAATTTTAATAGTTTTATTGCTAAATATTAACACGCATTCTTTCTGTGAGCAGATTACCTCTCCACAGATCTGACCTGTAACTTAGCCTTGTGGCATCACCTGCTTGTCTCTATGGAAATAGATACGTTCAATGCCATACAGTGGAACATTCCAGTCAAAGCAATACCATCTCCATAGAGACAAGCAGATGTTGAATCCTCTTCTAGAGAAGTTACAGAGTGCACCTTTATTTATAGATAGATCTGATATGTAATGCTGATGATTCTGATTATATTGTAAAATGTGAATAATAATGTTTGGGTTTTATTGTATTATTAAATAATGATGTACTTTGTGAACAGTGTTAAATGGACGACCACGTTTCATCAGAGCACAGAGCGTTCATGAAGCGGCTGAAGGAGGAAACATCACAGTTGGATGTTCATTTAATTGGGATGGACACACAAAGATCTTCTGTAAAAATGACTGTGAAGAAAACGACATTTTGGTTAAGACTTCAGAAAATGAGCATGAGAAATGTGAAGGAAGATACTGTATTAAATATGAGTACAAGGGTTTACTCAGTTATATAATGTATGTGAAAATCACCAGTGTGACCGGAGCTGACGAAGGACAATACCAGTGTGTTGTGAAAAGATACACATTTGATGGAGACAAAAAATTTAGGATTAAAGTCACAGAAAGTATGTAACTTATAATCAATTCTAAACATTTTCAAAGTAAGAAAAGCTGTTTTAATATCTAACATTTTCTTTCTAACATCATTTTTCAGATGCATCTTTAAATCCAATGTATACTCTTGAACCAGAACCTCATGTCACCGTGACTCCCACCTCTGATATCAACCTGAATGTGCAAACAGGTGACACCACATCAGTCATTTCTGTGACTACAACACAACAATCCAGTCACTATTCCACCTCATCTTCTGAGCATCATCTGCAGATATCAGGTACTGTGGAGATAAGCAGATGGAGGCTGTAGAGTTTTATTTATTTATTTAATATTTTACCAGGTGGGTCAGTTGAGAACATCTTCTGATGTGCAATAATGACCCGAGTCGCCTTATTGATCAAAGCTCTTTTTGTATTGTCTTAGTCTTTACCGAGTCAGGGGTGGATCTTTTATGATCAGGCATTAAATCACATAAGTGTGGGGGTTGGGACGAGACATGAGATTGGGTCCACGATAAAGAGATGAGAGGTTTGTTCTTTCTGTAGACTTGATTTTCCGTAGTGCTTGATGTAGTTTTGTCTTTATACCCTCTGAGTTTGAAACGTGCACAGACTCTTCTGAGTCTCTGGAATTGTCCAAATGGGATGTTTGATGTAAGGGATGCAAGCTGTTCGCCCTGGTAACAGTGTTCTGATCTGTTGTTTTAAGTAGATAGATGTAAAACACCCCCAGAGTCCACAGTAATGTTGAGATCTAAGAAATGAAGATATTTTGCTGAATTCAAAGTTAAGTTTAATATTTGGATTGATGTTGTTGAGATAAAGAAGGAAATCCTTTAATTGCTGTTCCGGGTCTGCAAAAATGAAAAATAAATCATCAATGTATCTTCCATAATATTGAATGAAACATGTGAAGGGGTTGGTGGGGCTCAACACATACTGTTCTTCCCATAATCCTAAATAAATCTTTTAGAGCATATGTGGCGCTCATGGCAGAGCCCTTGGTTTGTTTGAATAGTTTGTCCTGGAACAAGAAGAAATTGTTATGTAAGGTCCGATGTGTCAAATCAACAGTGAACTCAGTGGGGAGGTGCAGCATCGGTTCTTTTTTCTAAATAGTGATGTAAAACATGAAGTCCTTAACAGTGGTCAGTATTGGTACACAGAGACTCCACAGACATGGTCACCAGAAAGTCCTGGTCTGTACTGGGTGTCTTTTAGAAATAAATCTATATATTTCAATGCAGGTTCAGTTACGGTGTTTAATCTGCTTATGATGGGTCTTCTGGGTGGGGTGTGCAGCTTTTGGGGGATTTGGGCAAAAGGTAGAATGTAGCAATTTAAGTGTTTGATTAAAAAAACCATTAGAACTGATTCAGTTTTGTTCTAAAGCAGTGTCGAGTATGTTTTTAAATCATGTTTAATCTGTATCATAGGACTAGTGGCAAGTGTGATGTAATACTGAATATTGTTGAGTGGTCTGGGGGTGTCTTGAATATACTGCGCCTTACCCCATATCACTGTTGCTCCACCCTTGTCTTTAATAAAAGAAAATTTCAATTCTATGAACTGGACAAAAAGTCACTTGACTGAAGCTGTTTCACTGCTCATCCAAGCCACTTCTTCAGTTCTTCTTTCCTCTAGGTTTGGATTCTCTGTTGTCCTGTCTTTTGGATCTTATCTACCGAAGGCCCATGTTGGACACAGACACACACTATGTAGCACAGACTCCATCACATACAATGAGGCCAAACATCTGAACACCATGCTGGCTCCTCTGGTGGGCGACACGGAGCGCCATATTGAGAACACGGCAGAATTTGTGAGCAAAATCAAGCATCTCCAATTTGATCCGGATGAGACCATGTTTCATTTGATCTGACCTCTCTTCACTTGTATCTCACATCAGTAAGAGGAGGTTACTGGAGAATAGTAGGATAAAAGAGAGAACTAAACTGACACCGGACCAAATCTGCAAACTGCTGGAAATTTGTCTAAACACCACATATTTCCAGTTTAGAGGAAACTTCTACAGGCAAATCAACGGCTGTGCCATGGGCTCACCAGTTTCTCCTATTAATTTATACATGGAACAATTTGAACAGGAGGCTTTGGCCTCGTTTCCAGGCTCCACCCACACATTGGTATCAATATGAGGATGACAACTGCACTAAAATCAAAATTCAAGATCTGGAGCCCTTTACTGCAAATTTTAAAGCTTTATACTGAAAAACAAGCTGGCCTTCTTAGGTTGTGCAGTAACTATGGGCAAGGACAGGTGACTCGAGGTAGAAGTCTTCAGGAAGTCCACACACACTGACCGATACCTGCTGTTTGATTCACACCATCAGCCTTCTGTTGAAATGTTATTCAAACATTACAACACAAGGCCCAAGTGGTGCCCACAAACACAGAGGGAAAAGTGAAAGAACAACACGTGGAGAAGGACCTCTCTGCTTGAGGACGTCCAAAATGGGCCTTCAATAGATCGAAGAGAGACAAAAAACAGGGCAACAGGGAATCTGAACCCAGAAGTAAAGTGTAACTCTTCCTTACACAGCGGGTGTGTCTGGAAAACTTCAGGGAATTCTTAGACAGTTTGAGATTCCCGTTTATTTCAAACTTACAAACAAGACAGAAACTGGGTCACTCACAGGACAAAACCCCGAGCCACAAGCAAAGTAATGTGCCTCCTCAATTCAGTGTAGTGAAAAGTGAAGTGAGAGGTGCAGAGGACCATCTTTTTTGAAGATAGTGAGGCACAGATCTTATCCAAAGAAAAGAAATGGTTTAGGAAAGACAATCCATCTTTGAACACAAAAGGGGACCTTCAACATCTTTTATCTCCTATTTTTAACTCCATCCTCAGCCCTAAATCAAAACAAGGAAACAACAGAGCTAGCCTTAATGCTAATAGATCTGAGAGCACCCATTGCCTGAAAAATTATACAAAACATGCCTCAGGTCCAGTACACACTGACTGTAGTTCAATAGACGTAGCCAACAAACAGAAACAGTTTACAAACAGCTGTGAGTTTTACTGTAGTTGCACATATACGACCTTCTCATTCAGTGGGGTGAACTTTAACAAGTGGCGGCTGAACTGTGGGGCAATAAACAAGCCCAGACCAGACAGCCACCTCCCCCCATGGGCACCACCAGAGAAATGGAGAGTGCAACCCGTCTTGAGGAATTGGGTTCCAGAGTCGGTAACGCTTAACTTCCTGCGCAAGCTCAGGCTCCAGCGAGGTGACGTTCCATGTTCTTAGAGGCAGTTCTGCTCTCGAGGAGGGGGTCTTAACGACCATATCTCCAGAAATGAGATCTCTCTGCACCGGCTCACCGGCAGGTGGCGGGTCCATGGGAGGACGGCCCCACGCCACTCCTTTGGGCTGTGCCCGGTCAAGCCTGGTGGGGAAAAGCCCAGGCTAGACTCCAAAGTGGGCCCTGGTCTCATTTTTTGTTGCATTTATGTTATTTTGGTTTTGTAAATAATAACAATAAAACGTGATAAATATGAAAATCTATTGAAAAACATTTCCTCCTGTCAAATTATCTTTGACAGGAGGAACGTGGCTGTATGTGGGTCTGGCTCTCACAGCCATAGTAGTCCTGTTATCAGCTGCTCTGGTGATGTTCTACTGGAAAAACAAAGCGAAAGGCCAAGGTGAAAAACAAAATTAAAATCATATCAAACACGGTGAACTAAATGTCACTAAATGTATCAATGCTTTTCTGTTTTCTGCAGCACCAACTGTGAGTGGGTCCATTCCAGAGGTAGGTTTGTGCCATATCACCCACATGGTTTACTTCACTCAATATAAAGTCAGCCGCATCAGAAATCACTCCATTTCTACGATTCCCAGATTACTGCATCACAGGTAGAAATCTGGAGGTCTCCTGTGCTGTTTTTAAATCCATAAACTATTGCCAGACTCATTCTAGGCATTTTTTAGTCAAATCAGGTTCATTACAAGTGCATGTTTACATTAGCATGCGATTAGCTGTTGTCTTTTCAGTGGTGATTTACACTTTTTTTACACCATAATTTGTTTTCAGTTCAAGATAAAATGCCAAAGCAAGTGTATTTAAGAGCATGTTTAAATACAATAACAAATAAAATATAATGTTAACTTGAGTTTTGTTTTGGAATTTGGACCATCAACAATCATGCTCACACACCACTTAAGCAAATAGGCAAGGTGGGTCTTGGGTGGGTCTTGGGCGGGTCTTGGGCGGGTCTTGGGTGGCTCTTGGGTGGCTCTTGGGTGGCTCTTAGGCGGGTCTTGGGCGGGTCTTGGGTGGCTCTTAGGCGGGTCTTGGGCGGGTCTTGGGCGGGTCTTGGACGGTCTTGTGTGGGTCTTGCCTGAGGAAACACCAACACTATGCACTGGGAGCTTTGAATTAAACCACCAAGTTCAGTTTTTGTGGTTGAAGCTCTAACACTCAGCACTCTGATCCTACACTAACCACGAGTCTCCCTTAGAGCCACAGAATCTATGAGGAGATCCAAGACAACAGCTCCTCTCATCCCGTGGAAATGTCCACAGTTTATTCTTCAGCCTCCTTCTGTAAACCACCTGAAGACCACACTTCAGATGTCTACAGTCTGGCCACAGCCCCAGGAGACCAGCGCCAAGTAAGTAAAACAGGTGGTGCTTCATTTACATAATATAATGTCCATGAGACTGACAGGTGCATCAGCAGTGATGGAGTCACTGTATCGGACTGTTGTGGTGAAGAAGAAGCTGAAGTTAATCTTCGCTCCTACTCTCAACTATGATCATGAGCTTTGGGTAATGACTGAAAGGATCACAGATATAAGTAGTCGAAATGAGTTTCCTCTGCAGAGTGGCTGGACGTTCCTTTAGAGACAGAGTGAGGAGCTCAGTCACACGGCAGGAGCTCAGTGTAGAGCTGCTGCTCCTCCATGTAGAGAGGAGCAGCTGAGGTGGCTGAACTCCTCCCTGGGGTGGTGTCTCCTGAAGGAGATCCTGCGACCCAGGACACACAGGAGGGACTATGTCTCTCGACTGGCCTGGGTTAAAATAACAGTTTTCCTTTATTTGTATTAGTCTAATCATAATTAACACAAGTTTTGGCCATTGTTAAAATTATGCTATGAATTACCTTCACGTACAGTACATGTCATATCTGCTGCTCTTGTCCAAAGAAGTATAATGCAAAACTTTAAAAAAGGCTGGATTTTTAGTAAAATCTTAAATGTTATTTTGTAAATAATCTGCATCAATACAGTTCAACTCTTTGAACTGAACTGTTTGGAGCCTCCAGGTAAACATGTCACCTCCTTCTAACCACGCACTGTCGACGCTCTGCATCCTGCTTAACTGACCAGCCAGAACCACACACCATGACAAAACTTTTCAACAAGTGGGTCTGAATCTGTATCCTGTTCCTCCATTTTCAGTTGGGCTTGACTGACAGAACCACTAAGAGATGGTCCATTTGTGTCAAAATTAATATGGTGACTTATATGTTAAAAAGAAAAAAACTAAACAGAATCAACACTCGAACCACCAAACTCGTATTAATCTCAGGTTAAAGAAGCTACATATTTTGTTCTGAATGATACGAGAATCTTTGAGAGATGTCTTCCACATGTGAGAGACGTGCATGTTTTTCACGCTTAATGGTCCAGTTCCAGACCATTTGAACAAAATGTAGAAGGAAATAGCCGGTCAGGAAACTATCTGGATCATTACCAAGTGTTTAGAAAAACTCATTCTAACCCACATCAGAGCTGCTATCTCTGCTGCATCCATTTGTGTACAGAGCTTAAACATCTCAACAGAAGATGCAGTTGTCACATTTCTCTACTCATCTTTTTCAGATTTGTATAAGGACAACACCTAAGCTCTGATAATATATTCACCCCATAAACTGTGAACCTATGAACGGAACTGAAACAAAGAACTGAACTGAGCAGCTTCTTTTCACAAGTTGTCACAACCCTTCACTTCTGTCACTTAATTGTTATTGATAATTGTGATGACTTATTATTGCTGCATGATCAGGGACTAAACTACATTTTACTGTTTTAATATATTTTATTTTTAATTGATTAATTTAATTCATAAAATACGAAAGGCATCAACCGTTAATCACACACAACAATAATGAAAAATAGCAGAACGAAGAGCAATCAGTGCTATCTGACCTTCACCATTCATAGTTGAGGCATTTATAATACACTTCATTTTAAATTGTATGTATTTTTTTTTACATTTATCCAGACAATGACAAATACACTCTATTCTATTCAAAACTTAATTTCATGTTTACCTGTTGTTTTGTTCCAGGAGGACAATGCTTTAGACAAACTCACCTACACTGAAGTGGATTTTCCCAACAGCAAAGACTTAGCAGTGAACAGCGCCCCCCAGAGCCAAACTGAGACAGTGCTGTACTCTCAGGTTCACCCCCAAACTGAGGACTCCCATTACTCCACTGTTTCTTTACCACAGCAGTAACTGGTCCTTCTGACTGTACATGTCTTCAGTTAGTTTCACAATAAAACGCAAATTATTTATATTTTTAAGATTGAATATCTTACATTGAGTTTAATGCTGTGGGCCATGGTGGCAGGTTATGTCACTTACAGTGGTGTTTGTAGTTTATTGGCATCTTAAAATGATGGTTATGGTTATAATTACCCAAGTTCATGGTTTATATTTCCAGTTTCATTCTATAATATTGAGCGTTAAGTATTTGTGTGGCCAACCCTCAGTTCCACCTCGAGAGTTAACCGCTTCCTCTATGCAGATACACTTCAACCAGAGCCATAAGGGGAGGACGTCACATCCTGAGTGCGAGAGGCTTTAGTAGTTTTTAGCAGCAGCTACTGTGGCTAATGCAGCATTGCATTGCTTTGCTGTATTATATTGTATTGTATTCTGCTTCTGTGAAACGAGCAGTTTAGGGCAGATTACCTTGCCAACGCTGCATTAAGACGGGGGCAAACTACAGCCTATTTCTTCCACATCTGCTGTTTTCTTATTGCAAGTAAAGATAAGATAAGATTTGCCTTTATTAGTCCCACAGTGGGGAAATTCCAGTATTGCACCGCACAGTTTAAGGACAACAGGAAAATGGTAACATGCAATAAAACAAGATAATAGATAAAATCTTAAAATAATTTAAAAATAGACTCTAATAAAAAATAGACTATTATGTACAATAAAAGTGACAGTGCAGCATATGAACAGAATAAATCTCAGCAAGAATACATCTCAGTAAAGCATATTTGAGTGTCAATAAAAGTCTGTATTATTATTATTATTATTATTAATTCAGTTACTAACAGTTCTAGAAGCTACCATCTATAAGTTTATTTTATTGTTTTCTACCAGTAGATATCAGATGTGAAACCCGTTCTTCTCTCCTGGGCTTTGTTCACACTCACTTGTGCTCTCTGCTTTTCTTCTGTCAGGTCAAAGCTGACACACTGCAGACTGCAGTAAAGTAAATAGCATCTACTGGTGTTAAGTGAGAATGCAACATGGAGGGGTGGCCAGTCTAATTGTGGGTGGTAGCTTTAAGATGTGTTAGATTGCCATGAGATATAAAAAAAAAAACAATTGGCAGAAAAATATTAAAGGCTGACTTCTACCATGATGACTTTTCATACTGTCAACTATATAAAGATGTGCTGCAATTCTGTTCATTCATTGTTCAATGTAAAACAGCCATGAATAATAACATTCTAAACAATAAACACTCTTTATGCTGCTGATTTTCATGTGAGACGATCTTGATCGCTGATGTTGTGAGATGTATTTTCCTGGCAGTCTCCGCTCCCGGTCCGGTCCTGGTTTTCCTGCTCCTGCCCTGCGCCCGTCTGCACTGCCTCCCGCTACCTGCGTCCCGTGTGTGATTTATGAACTGTCTGAACTGTCTTTTGCATTATTGTAAATAAACACCGTAAATCTGCCCCGAGTCTGCACTCTTTGGTCCGTTACACCCACCGTTACGACAGATTATGGCGCATTGTGATTATGGCGCATTGTGATTATGGCGCAGACTTTACGCACGCGCTCCACATGGAGACACTGTTAATGTTCCTTTAACTTTACATTTCTACAGCAGCGCACATGTACTTACATCTGCACCTCAAATGAAAGCTGCGGCTCTCATCTTTCTGAATATTTAAACCATTTTCACCTGTAAACACCGCAGTGCTGACAGGAAAGACGTTTTTACAGAACAGTCAAAATGTGGATTTGGACTTCACTTACCTGAGGGCGCTGGTTCTGTCAAACATCAACATATTCACACAAACTTTGTCCCACTCGTTCCGTACAGGTCCAGAGAATATAATCCAGTCAAGAAATTATGTCCACAAAATAAGATCCTCCATGTCCAATCTGCTGCAGGAAAGTATTTCAAACGTGAAATCGAGCACTTTTTGTCGATTTCAGGCATAATAAACTTCAGACGGCGCCAGTTTTCTTCGTCAGAGCTAAATACACGTGTTTGCTTGTGATTGACACCAGTGTTGACCAATAAGGTGGAGGTTGTGGGTCAGTGGAGCTCCAGTCTGTGGCCGTGTCTTTTTGGCCAAATGCACCTTTTCCCTTTCCCTTCGAAGTTCTCCCCTAAGTATCGTTCTAAGCACCGGCCGAGAATCTGTCCTCCTCAGTGTAGCCTCCATCTTGCTGAAGTGGGACAGGTCCACACCACGGACCGCACGTCCACCTCTGTCTTTGAGCGTATGATACGTACATTACGTACGTTATTTTTAATGATTTATTATTTAATAGAAGAAAAGTCAAGATGTCGTCGTCACAGCCGTTTCTTTCTGTTTAGATTGAATATCAACACACAAATATAACGTTCAAGGTGATTTTTTTTCTCAATTACTATGACTGCTACTTCATAACTTTAACAAAATAAACCTTGTGAAAACGTAATAACAGAGACAGAGGAAACAGGATCATTTTCACATTTATAATTTATAAACCAGAGACACATATTAGTTGTACATAAAGTGGGACATTGCAGTTTAACACTTTGGTATTTGGGCCAAGTTTAATTTGATCTGTGGCTAAACCACTTTAATACCAGTGACGTGCGGTGAGGTTCATGGTTGGTGAGGCACTGACTCCTTTAGTGTCAGATTTACAAATCTATAAACCAAAAAGGGTCGCTTATTGAATTGGCTGCTGGGTATTTCATATCTCATCAGCATTCTTCACAAAACACGCACGCACACACGGTACATATTACAGATATGTAAAGGTAAAAAAAAAACGTGCATTTGCTCTACACCCTCCCTGTGTTGTAGTGATGCTCGGGTCAGGATATTTTCAACCCGCGGGGCCCCGCATGTACGGCAAAATATTACCCGCCCCGCGCGGCTGCCTCTATTTTTCGAACCCGCCTCGACACGATGCACAGAAATAATATTCATAATAAGCAGCATTATTTCAACCTGCATTTCGTGGGAAAAAAACTGATCAGCCCCAACCTGAACCGAGATCAAATGAGAATTGAGAATTTCAACATAAATGAGACGTATAGAGTGGTGTACAAAACCACAGACGTCAATCACAGACACCAAATTTGACCCGTGGGTTCTCCAGAGTCAAATATTCTATTCTATTTTTCTTAGTCTAACGTCTTTTTTATAAGATTGAAATGAAAACTGTTTGTGTCTTACCTTTATTTGTAGATGAAGTCCATGCGCCTGTCCTTCGCCACGAAAACCTCCATTACTTTGTTGTAAAAGTCCTCCGTATTTTCCTTTAGTTTTAAAAGTCTCTCCGCCTCAATGGAGATGATAGCCAGAGAGGAAAGTCGTCCTGAATCGGTCCTATTCCGATTGTATGTTTTCAGTCTTTTCAACGCAGAGAACGACCTTTAAAGACGTTTTTTCGAAGGACAGCCACACAGCCACTCTTTTCGGGTGTACCACTCCGTTTGAAAAGAGCGCGTTATCTTCTGTCCCGAAGTTTGAAGCAAACCTTTTAGCTCCGGTGTTGGTCTACCCGTGTTAATCACGTCCACTTTTGACTGAAAGTCCAGTTTTGAGAAATTTTTAACGTACCCGTTGGCTCACGTA
Organism: Periophthalmus magnuspinnatus; assembly: GCF_009829125.3. Lineage (NCBI taxonomy): Eukaryota > Metazoa > Chordata > Actinopteri > Gobiiformes > Gobiidae > Periophthalmus > Periophthalmus magnuspinnatus. The sequence continues at coordinate 32,604,850 of NC_047138.1, read as the reverse complement.
CGCCCTCTTCAGTGCGGCAGAGAACTATCTGCCTCACCCTGCGCCTTTTCACCGCGGTTTTATTTTCCATCAGCAAAACCAAATATGTCACTAACAAACATTAAACTTTAATGGTTAATAAAGACATTAGCCAGAGTGGAAACTCAGGTCAAATAAACGTATCTGCAAACATTATATTGGAAAAATGCAGATATATGGCAAGCAGCACGGGCCAATTGCATGTATCAACCCAGTTTGTAATGGATGGCGCATTCAGAGGTGAGGCTTGACTCGTTGCTGCCGCACCTCTCATTTCATCCCTGTATTTAAACAGGTAATAGGGAAATTCGGCGATTTTGACAATAAAAAATGTTCGAAATGAGTTGTACATAAAAATCAGTGGACAAATATTAATATAAATTTGATGTTATAATTATTTATTTTTTTTACTTGTCATGATGACAGGTGAGGCTCTGCCTCCCCTGCCTCCCCTGACCGCACGTCCCTGACTCTAACCCTTAGGCAAGATGCTTCACCCACCTTTCCTTTGGATGTGGTGTGTGTGTGAGTGTTGGCGCAGGTCGGAGGGGACAATGGCACAGATTGGCAGCCTTGTGTCTGTCAGTCTACCCCAGGGCAGCTGTGGCTACAATCGTGCACCTACCTGCACCAAGCATGAAGCGGCTTGACAATCAGATCCTCCAAATCCGAGGCCATGGTTCTCGACCGGAAAAGGTGCCCTCTGCAGGTGGTGGAGAGTCTCTGCCTCAAATGGAGGAGTTCAAGTATCTCAGGGTCTTGTTCACGAGTGAGGGAAGGATGGAGCGTGAGATTGACAGTTGGATCGGTGCAGTGTCTGCAGTGATGCGGTCGCTGTATTGGTCTGTTGTGGTGAAGAAGGAGCTGAGTCGAAAGGCAAAGCTCTCGATTTACTGGTCAATCTACATCCCTATTCTCACCTATGGTCCTTGGCTCGATGTAGAGCCGCTGCTCCTCCACTTTGAGAGGAGACAGCTAAGGTGGCTCAAGCATCTGTTCCCAGATCTCTTCTGAATGCCTCTCTGGGGAGGTGTTCCGGGCATGTCCCACAGAGAGGAGGTTCAAGGAAAGACCCAGGACACGCTGGAGGGACACACTATGTCTCTCGGCTGGCCTGGGAACGCCTTGGGATCCCACCGGAGGGAGCTGGAGGAAGTGTCTGTGGAGGGGTCAGTCTGTCTGTGGAGGGGTCAGTCTGTCTGTGGAGGGGTCAGTCTGTCTGTGGAGGGGTCAGTCTGTCTGTGAGGGGTCAGTCTGTGGAGGGGTCAGTCTGTCTGTGAGGGGTCAGTCTGTCTGTGAGGGGTCAGTCTGTGGAGGGGTCAGTCTGTCTGTGACGGGTCGGTCTGTGAGGGCTGATGCACCAAACGTTAGTCCAGAATAGATCCCTCACAGACAGACCCAGACCCACCTGTGCACGTGCTCCCCCGCGCACTCCTCCGTCACGGGCTCGTCACAGTGCTCCTTCCACACGTGCACAGTTCCTCGGTGCGAGGACGTGAAAGTGCCCTTCTCCGCGCTGAACGTCCTCAAGAGCCCGTCCACCGAACCTACGAACTAGTGATGGTGAGAAGAAGCCCCATGAAGCATCGATACTTTCAGTCAACTGTGCCTACACGTGTACTGACACTTCATAAGGATTCATTTACTCTATGGCGCCATCATGAGGTCAATAAAATGTACTGCAATCTAGGTTCCACCTCAGCGCCATCAATTGAACAAATGTACAAAACCAGTGATACCACAGTGAAACACATTATTAGAAATAGGAATGCACTTGTGTTACTTGTAGTAGTGCTTCTAATTAAATAGAGAGAATTAAACCCCAATATTTTTCATTGTTTTTTATTCAAAAAAGTAGCTTCTCTAAAATTAGGACTAAGTCGGTTCCGCTTTTTTGTGAGGTTTTCTCCTGCTTCAGAAAAAAATCCTCTCACAGGGCACAGATGAGGCAGGCGTGCACAAGAATGCCACTGCTAACTTATATAAATACACACACATATACATGAGCTCTGGATACACATTTTCTGTCTCTCCCAGTATTGAAGGGTCCTCCAGCCTTGCAGTATTTGGCTTTATCGTGTAGCGTTGGACCTCAGTATTTGCGTCTGTTGTCACGTTTTGTGTTTGTGCCTGACACAGTCATCCAGGCAACGTGATGACGACACGCTTTAACGTAATTCACAAACACAAACTAATGCAAACTCACTTTTATAAACTCTTATTCTTCCTGCATCCTTTAAATGTTCAGATAGTATGTACTCATAAGTATAAGTTAAATTAAAGAGTAAAATAAAAAAAAAAGTTTACTACGTATATTTTAGGCGACAGTTCTATTGCGCATGCGCGCAGATCACGGCGCCATTTTGGATCTACAGCTGCTGGAGCAGGAGCTAACAGTTTTGTTTCGGATTTATAGTTTAAACATCACGTGTTTTGTCTGTTTGTTTATCCAGTGTTTTTTTTTAACTTCACGGAGAGTCCCCGAAGCCTCCCGGGGCCCGAGCTGGAGCGCACATGGACGGGGAAGAGGACGAGTTTATGCCCAGGAGCCACTCTGGTAAATGCCTCTGTGTTTATGTCCGAGCCGCTAAAGAACAAAACCGGGTCAAACTTTGGCTCCTGTTTTTATTAAACTTTGGCTCTTTTAATCCTTTTCTTATTAAACGTTGGCTCTTTTAAACCTGTTCTTATTAAACTTTGGCTCTTTTAAATCTGTTCTTATTAAACTTTAGCTCTTTTAAATCTGTTCTGATTTGGATGTATTTAGAGTTCACTGGATCCTCTCTAAAGTGTTAGAAATAGCAAAGTTGAAACCTTAAACTGCGGTGTTAACGGTGTGGGACCCAGTGTGTGGGACCCAGTGTGTGGGACCCAGTGTGTGGGACCCAGTGTGTGGGACCCAGTGTGTGGGACCCAGTGTGTGGGACCCAGGGTGTGGGACCCAGTGTGTGGGACCCAGGGTGTGGGACCCAGGGTGTGGGACCCAGGGTGTGGGACCCAGTGTGTGGGACCCAGGGTGTGGGACCCAGGGTGTGTATCAGTGATAAATGTGAGTGCTGTGCATTGATTGATGATTTTGAACATGGAGGAGCAGAAATGCTCCCTCTCTCTGAATCTTTTCCTTTACACAGATGGACACTGATGGCTCATTTTTGGTGTGCTATAATGCTGTATATCATTTTATCACATGCCTGTGATGAACTCTGTCCCTCTCCTCTGCATCCACTGCTCCTCTGTCCCTCTCCTCTGCTCCTCTGTCCCACTTCTCTGTAACCTCTGCTCCTCTGCATCCTCTGCTCCTCTGTCCCGCTCCTCTGCATCCTCTGCTCCTCTGTATCCTCTGCTCCTCTGTATCCTCTGCTCCTCTGTATCCTCTGCTCCTCTGTATCCTCTGCTCCTCTGTATCCTCTACTCCCCTGTCCTTCTCCTCTGCACCATTATTTGAAGAGTAATTTGCACTTTGTTTTTCAGATGATGGAGGTGGAACTCCAGTCCAAGACGAACACCCGCAGTCAGACGCAGAGGAAGCCAAAAGCGACAGACGTCAATCAGAGGTGTGGCAGAATAGTTATCCCATGTCCTCCCTCTCACCAGGACGTTCTGGGTTAGACTCTTCATCTCTTTGAGCGTAATTATTTTATTTTCACAGGATGAGGGCATTAATGATGAGACCGCACAGCCGATGGACACCAGTGGAGCCATGAGCGATTCCGAAGGAGAAATACCCAGGAAAGATCAGGATGAGGACAGCGAAAACGAGCTGGAAAAAGACCAGGAAGAGCACAGCGACAACGAAATCAAAGGGCACGATCCGAGCAACGACATGGAACAAATGAAAGAACTTGGAGACATGAGTGGAAGTGACGAGGAATCTCCAGAAAAACATAGATCCAGCGTTTCCGAGGATGAATCTCCGAGCAAACAGCCCCAGTCTGACCAGGAGGAGGATCCATCCAGTTCACCCAAGCGCAGGGGCAGCATGTCGGATGCAGAGGAGGGAGGAGATGTTGCCCGGGAAACAGAAAACGCAAACAAAATTACGTCTGACTCGGAATCTGAAAAACATGACAGTGATTCGGATCGAGGAATGAGAAAGAAAAAGAGACAGTTGGACTCGGATGATGAAGAGACGGTGGTAGAGAGAGGGGGGGAGGAGAGGGGGGAGAAAGAGGGAGAGGGGGAGTCAGGGAAGTGGAAGGGAGTGATGCAGTCCGACAGTGAAGAAGAGGAAGGAGAAAGGATGAAGGCTAAGAGCGAGGGAGAACAAAATGGAGGACAGAAGGACAGTGGCGATGAAGACGACAGACCAGGTTTGGTATTTAAAGCTGCACAACTTTCCTGTGTGAGGGTTTGTCGCCGCGTGTCTCCATGGTGAGGCCAAATTAAAGGTCAGATCTTTGGAGAGACGACCCTGCTCACCTGTATTGAAATAAATGCTAAGCATATATGGTTAATGCCATACTGTGGAACATTCAAGGCCAAGTAGTAACTTCAGTGGACCCCTCCATTACAATAACACATTTTAAAGTTTCTATATTACACTTCACTGACCCCTGTGAGCTTTAAGCCCTGTTATAATGCTGTTACCTCCTCAAAAACAGACCTGGAGCTGTGTTTTGTTTAATTCACACATGAGGTGTGCGGCTGAGGTGGTGCGGGCATCTGCTCAAGATGCCTCCTGAAAACCTACGTAGGGAGGTGTTCATGTCCCACCAGGAGGAGATCCCGGGGAAGACCCAGGACACGCCATCACTCGGCTGGCCGGGGAACGCCTTGGGGTCCCGCTGGAGGAAGTGTCTGGGGTGTGGGAAGTCTGGGAATCCATGCTTAGGCTGCTGCCCCCACGACCCGGCTCCAGATAAGAGGAAGAACGTGGATGGGTGGATTCTAATAAAGACGTATGGAGTTTAAAAACACCTCCTGCATGACATCACAAGGTGGAACAGAGTGTTTTCAGTTTGAGAGAAGAACTCTGTCTAAATCTGCAGGGTTTGTGTGGTAAAAATTTGTGAATGAAACTGTTTGTGATGAGGAAACAGCATTATAATAGATCAGAAAATGGAGTAATATGGGCCCTTTAAAAGGTCTTAATTTTTAATATAGACCACCTCTATACAGGCGTTATGTAGATGTATAATTAAGTTAAAGTTACAGTATGTAACTTTTTATTGCACTGAAAAACATGCGTCCTTAATTTTAGTGGGCTTGCATCTCCACAAACCTGACTCTTATTTGGCCTGGAGTAGGGGCCCTTGCTTGTTTCTATGGAAATGTTATTCCTTTTGGCTGTAATATTCCACAGGATGGTATGAAACGTGTCTCCATGGAGAATGTTCTGAGCTATGGATTTAACTTTTGGTTTCCATGAAATTATACAGGTGACATGCCACCTCCACAAAGTTACATACTGTTGCTTTAAAAGAATTTCTCCACAACATATTACAATCGTACAACTTAAAACTGATTTAGTCTTGTTTTTTTCAGTTAAAAGGAAAAAGGCCATTTTGTCTGACAGTGAAGACGAGGAGGAAGAAAAGGCAGACGAACCTGGTGAGCTGTGACAAATCTGCAAAATCAGTGATCAGGACCACACCATATGTCACACACACACACACACACCCACACACACACCCTGATCATATGTCACAAACACACACAACACACTGACCATATGTCACAAACATACAACACACTGATCATATGATCAGTGTGTTGTATGTCTGTGACATGTCACACTGATCAGCGCTGATTAAAAAAAATATATATATATATTTTATTTTCACATAGTTTAATATAATTTAACCAAAGTTATTGTGAGTAAAGATAAATCAAACTATATTATAATTTCAGGCCGACACAAACCTGATGTATGCAGTATAAATGTACTTTATTTGACATGCAGTATAAATGTACTTTATTTGATATGCAGTATAAATGTACTTTATTTGACATGCAGTATAAATGTACTTTATTTGACATGCAGTATAAATGTACTTTATTTGACATGCAGTATAAATGTACTTTATTTGACATGCAGTATAAATGTACTTTATTTGATATGCAGTATAAATGTACTTTATTTGATATGCAGTATAAATGTACTTTATTTGATATGCAGTATAAATGTACTTTATTTGACATGCAGTATAAATGTACTTTATTTGACATGCAGTATAAATGTACTTTATTTGACATGCAGTATAAATGTACTTTATTTGACATGCAGTATAAATGTACTTTATTTGACATGCAGTATAAATGTACTTTATTTGATATGCAGTATAAATGTACTTTATTTGATATGCAGTATAAATGTACTTTATTTGATATGCAGTATAAATGTACTTTATTTGATATGCAGTATAAATGTACTTTATTTGACATGCAGTATAAATGTACTTTATTTGACATGCAGTATAAATGTACTTTATTTGACATGCAGTATAAATGTACTTTATTTGATGTTTGACTTGTGCTCTAGTGAAGAGGAGTAGAGCGGTGTCGGACGGCGAGGACTCAGACTCCGCCTCCTCCGTGGGGCCCGATAAATCGTTAGCAGCTAAACTCCGAGAGCTCGGGTCGGCCAGCGAAGACGAAGAAGAGACAAAGACAGAAGTGAAGAAGGACGAGAAGGCTCTGTTTGGAAGTGACAGCGACTCCGCAGAGGATGAAGAGGAGTGAGTGAAAACTTTAGAACGATGGATAGAGAGGAGGAGGAGGGGATGAAGAGGAGTGAGTGAAAACTTTAGAACGATGGATAGAGAGGAGGAGGAGGGGATGAAGAGGAGTGAGTGAAAACTTTAGAACGATGGATAGAGAGGAGGAGGAGGGGATGAAGAGGAGTGAGTGAAAACTTTAGAACGAGGGAGGGAGAGAGGAGGAGGAGGAGGAGAGGAGGGAGGTTCAGCACCTGTCTGTAACCTCCTCACCTGTTCTTATTGTTTCTTTAGGAAAATGATCGCAGACATCTTTGGAGAATCAGGAGACGAAGAAGAGGAGGAGTTCACTGTGAGTTTAATTAACAGAAATGAATGGAACTCAATGTAACATCCCCATAAGACATGTAAATGTGTGTGTCTGTCCAGGGCTTTAACCAGGAGGATCTGGAGCAGGAGAAGAAAGAAACTCCTCAAAAGAAACAACAAGAAGAAGACTCTGACTCGGACGAAGGAGTCGACCGCAGCGGACAGGAGTTAGTATAACTCTAATAACCCTCAGTACTGTAACAGGAGTCAGTGTAACTGTAATGAACCTCAGTACTGTAACAGGAGTCAGTGTAACTCTAATAACCCTCAGTACTGTAACAGGAGTCAGTGTAACTCTAATAACCCTCAGTACTGTAACAGGAGTCAGTGTAACTCTAATAACCCTCAGTACTGTAACAGGAGTCAGTGTAACTCTAATAACCCTCAGTACTGTAACAGGAGTCAGTGTAACTAATAACCCCTCAGTACTGTAACAGGAGTCAGTGTAACTAATAACCCTCAGTACTGTAACAGGAGTCAGTGTAACTCTAATAACCCTCAGTACTGTAACAGGAGTCAGTGTAACTCTAATAACCCTCAGTACTGTAACAGGAGTCAGTGTAACTCTAATAACCCTCAGTACTGTAACAGGAGTCAGTGTAACTCTAATAACCCTCAGTACTGTAACAGGAGTAAGTATAAACATGACATGGTGAGGAGAAACCACTAAACATGGTTAAAAGGTTGAAATTTGCTGTAAGAACAGCGAAGCAAACATGGAAGGTTACACAGCTTGTACTTGAGTGCCCCCTAGGGACAGAACCAGGACTTTAACACTTTGGCACCACTAACCCTTTGGAGTTGTAGTTAAATCAAATCAAACACATTTAAACGTATGTTTCATATTTGCAGCATTAGTTTCATGTCAGACTTTGACATCATGTTGGCCAAGAGAAAAGCCATGAACAGCAAGAGGCGAAAACATCGAGACGGAGGAACGTTTATCAGCGACGCCGACGACGTGGTCAGCGCCATGATCAACAAGATGAACGAGGCTGCCGAGGTGAGTCAGATGCCCTCCCACCCTCCTGTATCTCTGTGTGTCAGATGCCCTCCCACCCTCCTGTATCTCTGTGTGTCAGATGCCCTCCCATGCTCCTGTATCTCTGTGAGTCAGATGCCCTCCCACCCTCCTGTATCTCTGTGTGTCAGATGCCCTCCCATGCTCCTGTATCTCTGTGTGTCAGATGCCCTCCCATGCTCCTGTATCTCTCTGTGTCAGATGCCCTCCCATGCTCCTGTATTTCTGTGTGTCAGATGCCCTCCCATGCTCCTGTATCTCTCTGTGTCAGATGCCCTCCCATGCTCCTGTATCTCTGTGTGTCAGATGCCCTCCCATGCTCCTGTATCTCTGTGTGTCAGATGCCCTCCCATGCTCCTGGACTGTATCCCTGCAGTGTTAAACAGAGACGGGGCAGATCAAATGTCTCTACTTAATCTGCAGATGTGGTGCTGTGTCAGATGCCCTCTCTGTGTGTTTCAGATGCCCTCCCAGATGATTTGTCACTGACAGAAAGGGGAAAAACATTTGTGGATTTGATTTTTGTAGATTTCTTATTTAATTTATTTTTATTTTCAGGAGGATCGATCTCTAAACAGTCAGAAGAAACCAGCTCTGAAGAAGCTCACGCTCCTGCCTCAGGTCGTGATGCATCTGAAAAAGTAAGACTCCACCCTGTCCTGTCTGTGCAGCGACTGGGGGTGTTCTACATGTGTCTCTATGGTCCATGTCTGTGCAGCGACTGGGGGTGTTCTACATGTGTCTCTATGGTCCATGTCTGTGCAGCGACTGGGGGTGTTCTACATGTATCTCTATGGTCCATGTCTGTGCAGCGACTGGGGGTGTTCTACATGTGTCTCTATGGTCCATGTCTGTGCAGCGACTGGGGGTGTTCTACATGTATCTCTATGGTCCATGTCTGTGCAGCGACTGGGGGTGTTCTACATGTATCTCTATGGTCTGTGTCTCTGCAGCGACTGGGAGTGTTCTACATGCATCTCTATGGCAAAATGCTTCAACAAATACCATGGTGACACAATGCACACATTAGCAAATACTGTCAAAAAAGTGTTACGATTGACTGAAAACTAAAAAAAAGTGATTTAAAGTTCACATGTTCAGGAGCCTGTGATCAACCTGAGTGTTCATGATTTAGGAGTTTGATTTTACAAGTGAGTGACTCACTGAAAAACTGTTGGCTAATGCTAATGCTAGCTTGTGACTGACTGAAAATTACTGTTGGCTAATGCTAATGCTAGCTTGTGACTGACTGAAAATTACTGTTGGCTAATGCTAATGCTAGCTTGTGACTGTCACCTGTTGTGGTTCAGATGAGTCAGTTCTTTACACTCACATTGTGCTAAAATAAACCTCAGATTAATGTCTAACTTGGGTCACAGAGTTACAGACAAAGCAGTGCCTATAGTTAGCGAAGACGCTGAACTTTCCTGGGGTTGTGATGCTGTCAGTTTAAATAAACAAAAGTAAAATTATTTTTTTCAGCTTCAGAAAGTGGAGTCATTTAAACCCAATGACCTGGTTGTGTTTTGTTTCTAGTTTAAAATCTTAAGTATTAAATATGTAAACAATTCACTGACTAAATACTGTTGTTGTGTCGTTGAGCAAACCCTTTCCCTCACTGTCCTCTATATGCTGTAGGCAGCACTTAAAAACATGAAACACAGAATAATGCCTTTAAGACTAAAAATCAGGCACTAGTTCATTTTAAACAGTTTGCAGTGGTTCAAAGTTATTCCTCATTTACCTTATGCATTCAGAACATCCTAGTTATTCACCACCATGAGTTTATAAGCACTTTTCACAAAGAGCAGAGGTTACTCTAAAGTTAGTGACAGCTAGCATGCTAACAGCACACTTTCTGTATTTTGGACTGTAAAACACTTTAGATTTGGAGGCAGAAACACAGCAGGTCCTGAGCTCAAAATATCTGTACTGGGCCAAGACACATTTCGCCCAAATAGGGAAAAAATGGGGTACTGGCTCTTTAAAGCTGTTGTTGTGCTCTTGAGCAAACACTTTCCTCTGTTATAGGCAGGACTTAAAGGAGACGTTCATCGACAGTGGGGTCATGTCAGCCATTAAAGAGTGGATCAGCCCTCTGCCAGACAAGTCTCTGCCCGCGCTCAGGATCAGAGAGGAACTGCTCCGAATACTACAGGAGGTACGCGCGTGTCTACAGGAGGTACGCGCGTGTCTACAGGAGGTACGCGCGTGTCTACAGGAGGTACGCGCGTGTCTACAGGAGGTACACGCGTGTCTACAGGAGATACGCGCGTGTCTACAGGAGATACGCGCGTGTCTACAGGAGGTACGCGCGTGTCTACAGGAGGTACGCGCGTGTCTACAGGAGGTGCGCGCGTGTCTACAGGAGGTGCGCGCGTGTCTACAGGAGGTGCGCGCGTGTCTACAGGAGGTGCGCGCGTGTCTACAGGAGGTGCGCGCGTGTCTACAGGAGATGCGCGCGTGTCTACAGGAGGTGCGCGCGTGTCTACAGGAGGTGCGCGCGTGTCTACAGGAGGTGCGCGCGTGTCTACAGGAGATGCGCGCGTGTCTACAGGAGATGCGCGCGTGTCTACAGGAGATGCGCGCGTGTCTACAGGAGATGCGCGCGTGTCTACAGGAGATGCGCGCGTGTCTACAGGAGATGCGCGCGTGTCTACATGCCATCAACGGGATGAACATGCCTGCATGTTTAAAAAGTAAAACACCAACACGGGCCATCTGCTTTTGTCGTCTTTTTACATTGACCAAATTCTTCCCGCTGCCACCTCCAACGTTGCACCATTGGTTCACTGATGTCAAACTTGCATGCAGTGGCTCTATTTACTTCTTTGATATCGAGCGTACGTGCAGTGGCTCTATTTCCTTCTTTGCCAGATCCATTGCCTTTAACTTAAAAACTGCTTAATATGCTTTCTTTGTGTTTTTTTTCCACGCATAATCTTTCCCCAGGTCTGTGCCCCCCAGTGGCTGTTAGCCAGTAAAAGTCTATAAATTAGCCACACCGTTGTACAGGCCGCAGGGTTCAAAGCGTGGGGAAAAAGTAGCAGCTTATAGTCCGAAATTTACGGTAGTTGGACCCACGTTCCAAACAGGAAGTGCAAAGCGGTTCCTTCATCCTCTGGTTGCAATTTTGACCTTCATTGAAAAAAACATGGCCTCTGTCTTTAACTGCTGCTGTCAGATTCATCATGTTGGTCTCAAAATGATCATTTTTACTTGTTCTACATGATCCTGTTATTTTTATTTTGCTTTTTTGTCTGGTCTGCTAATGTTCATATCCTGATTTACAATCAGGTGCGTTCTTTCTTGGGGTCGATCATTTATGTGATGGTTTGGGTTAATAGGAGCGGCGTCTTACCTGTTTCTATGAACTTTATTTTTACATGAAACAAACATCAGTTCTGATGAGCTTATTGACAATGATTAAGTGGAGAAAGAACAGATTGTATTGTCTGTAATGATAATGGTCTAAAAAGCTACTGTCTGCTGTGTTCATGCTAATTGGGCTAATGTTATGTATGCTAATGCTAATGTTTGTGTGTGCAGCTGCCCAGTGTGAGCCAGGAGACGCTGAAGCACAGTGGGATCGGACGAGCCGTGATGTTTCTGTACAAACATCCCAAAGAGTCAAGAACCAACAAAGACCTGGCTCTGAAGCTCATCAGTACGACACATATACACGTTTAAATATACACTCGTTTAAATATACACTCGTTTAAATATACACGTTTAAATATACACGTTTAAATATACACTCATTTAAATATACACGTTTAAATATACACTCATTTAAATATACACGTTTAAATATACACTCATTTAAATATACACGTTTAAATATACACTCATTTAAATATACACGTTTAAATATACACTCATTTAAATATACACGTTTAATTATACACTCATTTAAATATACACGTTTAAATATACACGTTTAAATATACACTCATTTAAATATACACGTTTAAATATACACTCATTTAAACATATAAACTCATTTAAATATACACGTTTAAATACACACTCATTTAAATATACACGTTTAAATACACACTCATTTAAATATACACGTTTAAATATACACGTTTAAATATACACTCATTTAAATATATAAACTCATTTAAATATATAAACTCATTTAAATATACACGTTTAAATACACACTCATTTAAATATACACGTTTAAATATACACGTTTAAATATACACTCATTTAAATATATAAACTCATTTAAATATACACGTTTAAACATACACTCATTTAAACATATAAACTCATTTAAATATACACGTTTAAATACACGCTCATGTAAATGTACACATTTAAATATGCACTACGCAGTAGGTAATGCCCCATACAAGTAAAATACTCCCTCTTTAATATACACGTTTAAACTGTTTTATAATTGATCCTTCTGTGTTTTCAGACGAGTGGTCACGGCCGATCTTTGGGCTCACGTCAAATTACAAAGGAATGACACGAGAAGAGCGACAACAGAGAGACCTGGACCAGCAAATGCCCCAGAGACGCAGGCTCAGGTACAACAGAGGCTAAGCTAACGACAACGACAGGGACTATGCTAACATCTATGACGGGTTCTAAGCTAATGACTATGACAGGGGCTAAGTTAACAACTGTGACAGGGGACAGCAGCGAGACCTGGACTGGGAAATGCACCAGAGACACAGGCTTAGGTACGACGGGCTAAGCTAACGACCACGACAGAGGCAAAGTTAACGACTACACTACAACATGATCTAAACTAACGACAAAACTACAACACTGGCTAAGCTAACAACAAAACTACATGGCTTAAGCTAACACTGAGAAAAAAAACCTATAACACGGGTTAAGCTAATGACAAAATTACAACATGGTTTAAGATTTTTTCAGTCATTCCAAAGATACTACTGTAGCCACAGCTGCCCTGGGACAGAGTGTGGAGTGAATGAATAATGCCACAGTGCGGCGCTTTGATAAGACTAAAGAACATTACAAGTATAAGGTGTTATTATATCTATCCATCTTCTTCCGCTTTATCTGGAGCTGGGAGGCAGAGGCAGCAGTTTGAGCAGGGAGGCCCAGACTTCCCTCTCCACACACTTCTTCCAGCCCTTCCAGGAAGATCCCGGGGCATTCCCAGGCCAGCCAAGAGACATGGTCCTTCCAGCGTGTCCTGGGTCTTCCCCAGGGCCTCCTCCTGGTGGGACATGAACCACCTCCCTAGGGAGGCGTCCATGTGTTATTATATTTGTATTTAAATGTTAATCAGTAAAAATCACATTTGATTTTAAACATGTTCAATCCAAACATGTTCAAACACATTTGCTCCTGGACACTGATTTGAACGTTTGATTTAAGCATGTTTGATTTACCTCATGTTTGATTTAAACATGTTTACCTCATGTTTGGACACTATGACATTTAAATCTAAATCTAAAGTTCCTTTTAAATATTTCCAGAGAAGTATCTGAGGAGTTTTGACCTAACCCCGTCCTCTCCATCTCTCCTGGTTCATTTATGGTTCATTTGTTTGTGGAGCGTCCGGTCTCTCTGTCAGCCTCAGAATGTGGAGAGAGCTTTGAAGACGGACGTCTTCTCTCCACCAATCAGGTTCTTCCCTCAGCTGCATGTCCCGCCCCCCTGTGACATCACCACAGGGCGCAGTGTGGAGTAGTGCATCTGTGTCACTTCTGGAACTTAACAAAATGTGTGTTTAAAGTGTGTCTGTTTAAAGTTAACTAGAATAACCAAAGTTGGAAATGTCCACATTGAAAACGTTTTTACACCTGATGCCCTTCCTCGTCGTGGCTGCAGTGCACTGGATATGAAGTGTCTCTTTAAGTGATGTGGCTTTTGTAGTTGCTCTGATGATTACACCTGGTGACCTTCTGGCTGGAGGGCAAACCCTTGTTGTTAATGCTTTGCCTGGAATGTTGCCAAGTATGACATTAAACTTATCTGTATCCATGAAAACAGGCAGGTGACAACCTCATCACATTACAGGTCAGATCCATGGAGGGCTGAACCCTCTCACTTACAGTCAGAATTCTTATTTGAAGGTATTTTTGAGCCATAAAAACACCTATAATGCCATAGTGAGGAACATTCCAAAAGAAACAATAACCATGAGAACAAACAGGTGTTGTAACCTTCACTGAAAAGTTACAGAAAGCACCTTTAAATGAGAGCTCTTTGTATGATGTGAGGGCTGTTTAGAGCATCACTTTAAATCTGTTTAGCTTCTATTAAGTCTCAAGTGTTGAATGTGATGGAGCTTTTCTGTGTCACTAACAGCTGTAAGGCCTTTAACAGCACGGCTCTGCTCAGCAGGGGTCCGTGTGGTCCCACAGACGCCCCCAGGGGTCCGTGCGGTCCCACAGACGCCCCCAGGGGTCCGTGCGGTCCCACAGACGCCCGTGCAGGGGTCCGTGCGGTCCCACAGACGCCCGTGCAGGGGTCCGTGCGGTCCCACAGACGCCCGTGCAGGGGTCCGTGCGGTCCCACAGACGCCCGTGCAGGGGTCCGTGCGGTCCCACAGACGCCCGTGCAGGGGTCCGTGCGGTCCCACAGACGCCCCAGGGGTCCGTGCGGTCCCACAGACGCCCATGCAGGGGTCCGTGCGGCCCCACAGACGCCCCCAGGGGTTCGTGCGGTCCCCCAGACACCCGCAGGGGTTCGTGCGGTCCCCCAGACACCCGCAGGGGTCCGTGCGGTCCCACAGACGCCCGTGCAGGGGTTCGTGCGGTCCCACAGACGCCCGTGCAGGGGTTCGTGCGGTCCCACAGACGCCCGTGCAGGGGTCCGTGCGGTCCCACAGACGCCCGTGCAGGGGTCCGTGCGGTCCCACAGACGCCCGTGCAGGGGTCCGTGCGGCCCCACAGACATCCGCAGGGGTCCGTGCGGTCCCACAGACGCCCCCAGGGGTCCGTGCGGTCCCCCAGACGCCCGTGCAGGGGTCCGTGCGGTCCCCCAGACGCCCGTGCAGGGGCCCGTGCGGTCCCACAGACGCCCGTGCAGGGGTCCGTGCGGTCCCACAGACGCCCGCAGGAGTCTCAGCTAACAAATGTTAAAGATGCATGTTTAATTTAGTTTCGATCAGAGTTTGAACTTTAACCTTTGTGTCTGTGGTTTCAGTTCTGGAGGTCAGACGCCGCGCCGTGACTTGGAGAAGCAGCTGACTGGAGAGGAGAAGTCAGTGACATACGAGTAACTGACTAAAGTGTATGGAAATGCTGTGTGTTCTAAACCTATGCTCATCCTCAGAGCCCTGCGACCAGGAGATCCGGGGTTCTGCGCCCGAGCCCGAGTTCCCATGCCGTCCAACAAAGACTATGTGGTCCGACCCAAGTGGAACGTGGAGGGAGACTCGAGCCGGGTCAGTACTGCACTAGCATCGATACCTGTGGAAAATGAGTATCTAGTATTGATACTAGTTTTAGTATCGATTAGTGTCTGTTTTCTGACATCTCTACTGTGGGAGGAGTCTTACATCTTTGATCTTTATGTAGCATATTTATACCTGATTATAAACCGATCTGAATTTGGTTTACAGAACAAGGCAACATCTGTGATCAGGGCAGTTCTGCGTGATGTCATATGGTACTTGGAGTAACTGGCCAATCCCATTCTGTTTAAACCCCGCTCTCTGATTGGTCGTCCATGTTTAAACCCCGCTCTCTGATTGGTCGTCCATGTTTAAACTTTGCTCTCTGATTGGTCGTCCCCGTTTAAACCCCGCTCTCTGATTGGTCGTCCCCGTTTAAACCCTGCGCTCTGATCGGTCGTCCATGTTTAAACCCCGCTCTCTGATTGGTCGTCCCCGTTTAAACCCTGCGCTCTGATCGGTCGTCCATGTTTAAACCCCGCTCTCTGATTGGTCGTCCCCGTTTAAACCCTGCGCTCTGATTGGTCGTCCATGTTTAAACCCCGCTCTCTGATTGGTCGTCCATGTTTAAACCCCGCTCTCTGATTGGTCGTCCATGTTTAAACCCCGCTCTCTGATTGGTCGTCCATGTTTAAACCCCGCTCTCTGATTGGTCGTCCCCGTTTAAACCCCGCTCTCTGATTGGTCGTCCATGTTTAAGCCCCGCTCTCTGATTGGTCGTCCATGTTTAAACCCCGCTCTCTGATCGGCCGTCCCCGTTTAAACCCTGCGCTCTGATCGGTCGTCCATGTTTAAACCCCGCTCTCTGATTGGTCGTCCCCGTTTAAACCCTGCGCTCTGATCGGTCGTCCATGTTTAAACCCCGCTCTCTGATTGGTCGTCCCCGTTTAAACCCTGCGCTCTGATTGGTCGTCCATGTTTAAACCCCGCTCTCTGATTGGTCGTCCATGTTTAAACCCCGCTCTCTGATTGGTCGTCCATGTTTAAACCCCGCTCTCTGATTGGTCGTCCATGTTTAAACCCCGCTCTCTGATTGGTCGTCCCCGTTTAAACCCCGCTCTCTGATTGGTCGTCCATGTTTAAGCCCCGCTCTCTGATTGGTCGTCCATGTTTAAACACCGCTCTCTGATCGGCCGTCCCTGTTTAAGCCCCGCTCTCTGATTGGCCGTCCCTGTAGTTCGTTAAGAAGGGGCTGAGTCTTCTGGAGAAACATAAACGTTGTTTTGCTGAAGAGCGAAAACAGAAGCGACCACAGGGGGCAGTCAAGATCAGCATCGAGGGCAACCGCATGCCCCTGTAGCGCCCCCGCAGGCCGTGAGTGTCACTGCATAGAGTGAGGCTTGGGTTAGACAGATGGACTTATTGTCGGTTTAAGGTTTGAGCAGAGAAAAGAGGAGTGACTGCAGTGTTGTCAGAGTGTGTTTGTGAATGGTGTTCTGGCTCCTTTGAGGTGTACAGGAGCTGATGATGAGTGAAACACAGAGGAGGAGAAGATGAGCCATAGTTTGAACCGTCTGACACGTGGCTCAGTCTGCGGCTCAGTTTGTGGCTCTTTTGGGTTGAACAAGTTTTACGTTTTGCTGAACCTTTGAGCTAGAGTCTCACCATCTGAACCTGAGTGTTTAGAGCTCAGAATGCTGACTCCTCTCCTTTCTCTCCTCCTCCTTTCCTCTCTCTCTCCTCTTCTCTCTCTCTTTCCTCTCCTTTTTCCTCTTCTCTCTTTCTCTCCTCCTCTTCTCCTCTCCTCTTTAAACCTCTCCTCTCTCTCTTCTCAGGTCCCAGTGAAAAAAGGCCTTTCTCGTGTGGACAAACAGATGCGTCGGTTCCTCTCCTCCCTCTCCTCTTCTCTCTCTCCTCCCTCTCCTCTTTCTCTCCTCTTTAACCCTCTCCTCTCTCTCTCTTCAGGGTCCAGTGAAAAAAGGCCTTTCTCGTGTGGACAAACAGATGCGTCGGTTCCTCTCCTCCCTCTCCTCTTCTCTCTCTCCCTCCTCTCCTCTTTCTCTCCTCTTTCTCTCCTCTTCTCCTCTCCTCTTTAACCCTCTCCTCTCTCTCTTTTCAGGGTCCAGTGAAAAAAGGCCTTTCTCGTGTGGACAAACAGATGCGTCGGTTCCAGGACATTCGGCGTCTCACTAAAACAGGTCACGCCGTAAAGATCAGCGTGGAGGGAAACAGGATGCCACTTTGATTATTCACTTTTATTTTAGAATTTAAATTTTTTAAGTTTTTTAAATGTTTTTTGGGTAAAAGTGTAAAAGTGTCTGCTGTGATCCATGTGGAATAAACAGTGGGTACAATCATCCGAGTCATTTGTCAGTGATGGAAGCTAATTGGAGGCACTGATCTGCCTGAAGCTCAAATAACATTATATTCACTAGCTAGCATTAGCATTAGCCAACAGTTTTTCAGGGAGTCACTCTCACTTTTTGTGTAAACTCAAACTCTAAACTGGACCATGTCTCGGGTCGATCACAGGCTCCTGGACACGAGCTCTTTCTCTTTAAAGACAGTTTGGATCTTTTCAAGAGTTTTCAGACTTAAAAATTATGTGCCAGTGTTTGCTAATGTGTGCATTGTGTCACCATGGTAACAGCTGAACATGCCGCCATATATCCAGCATGACGTCAGTGCAAAGTATCGATGCTGCCAGTTTTAGTTTCATGAGGATCGGCCCAGTAATTAGAATGAAAGGAGCTGTATCCTGCCTCCTACAGGCTTAAAAAAGGTACTGCAGTCACATCTGAGCCTTTGTTCAGAGCCCTGACCTGCAGATGGACACATACAGGTGTGTCCAGAGACACATACAGGTGTGTCCAGAGCCCTGACCTGCAGATGGACACGTACAGGTGTGGACAGACCTGTGGACAGGCCTGTGTCCAGAGCCTCCAAACTCCGAGCTGCAAAGGCTGCAACAACGTCCACACATTCTGGTGTTGGATTTTTTAAAAAAGTGATCCTAATGTATTTTGATAGGTTCATAGTGCCATCTACTGGTCTATGAGAGCTACTGAAGTCTAGACACATGTACACTTGACTTCTACTTACATCATCTTAATGGCGCTACTGGCCCTAACCGCTCTGACTCCTCTGACTCCTCTGACTCCTCTGACTCCTCTGACTCTTCTGACTCCTCTGACTCCTCTGACTCCTCTGACTGCACTGACTGCACTGACTCCTCTGACTGCACTGACTGCTCTGACTGCACTGACTACACTGACTCCTCTGACTGCTCTGACTGCACTGACTACACTGACTCCTCTGACTCCTCTGACTCCTCTGACTGCTCTAAACACCTGAAGTGTCAAAGTAGTGAAACTTGGATAAATGAACAAACATCTCAACTATTTTAATCTGGACGGATATTCATTATATTAAAAAAATAGAATTGGTCAAATTGGAGTAGTTTGTCTTTATATAAGCTCCCAATTCTCAGTAAAGTAAGCGAACGGATATTAAGTTAGACCATGGTTGTTTTGATTCGTTATTCGTAGAATTAAAAGCAAAAATGCTAAAACTATTATCATAGGTGTAATATATCAGCCCCCTGATTCAGACTATGATACATTTAGAGACCAACATGAGAATGTTTTACTTCACATAAACCCAACTAATACAAACTTATCACAGGAGACTTTAACACAGACGCATCTAAAGAAGATAACACTGAACAGACTTTCTCAATACCCTTTTCTCCTTATCAGTTTTTTTCCAACTATCTGTAAACATACTCGAGTTACAGAGAGAAGTAAGTCAACTTTGGACAAAATAATAACTAATCATATAAGATATCCAATGTAAATCAGGCGTCGTATACTCACAGATCAGTGAAACCCATCCACCCATCCATCCACCCATCCATCCATCCATGTTCTTCCTCTTATCCGGGGCTGGGTCGTGGGGGCATCAGTCTAAACAGGGATTCCCATACTTCCTTCACCAATACCATGTGACTGAGCTCCTCACCCTATCTCTAAGGGTGCGCCCGCCCACCCTGCAGAGGAAACCCATTTCAGCCGCTTGTATCCACGACCTTGTCCTTTCGGTCATTCCCCAGAGCTCATGACCATAGGTGAGGTGAACATAGACTGAGGTAAATCCAGAGCTTTGCCTTTGGACTCAGCTCCTTCTTCACCACAACAGACGACACAGAGACAACATCACTGCAGACACTGATCCAACTGTCAATCTCACGCTCCATCCTCCCCTCAGTCGAGACAAGACCCTGAGATACTTGAACTCCTCCACTTGAGACAGAGACTCTCCACCACCTGTAGAGGGCACCACCTTTTTCTGGTTGAGAACCATGGCCTCGGATTTGGAGGAGCTGATTCTCATCCCAGCCTCTTCACACTCGGCTGCAAACCGCCTCAGTGCTGCAGGTCCTGACTCGAAGAAGCATCAGGACAACATCATCTACAGAGAGATTCTGTGGTTCCCAAAGCCGACCCGCTCCAGACCCTTAGCCGGACCCCCGTCAGCCAGAAATGGTGACAAGGGCAGCCCTGGTGGAGTCCAACATGCACCGGGAACAGGTCTGACTCACTGCCGGCAATGAACACAGCTCCTGCTTCGGTCATACAGGGACCGGACAGCCCTTACCAAAGGACCCCCCAAAGGACACTATGAGGGACACGATCGAATGTCTTCTCCAGGTCCACAAAACACAAACTCCCATGAGCCTCGAGGACCCGATGGAGAGTACAGAGCTGGTCCAGTGTTCCGCAACCGGGACGAAAACCACACTGCTCCTCCTGAATCCGAGGTTCAACTATCGGTTGGATTCTTCTCTCCAGTCCCTAGAGTAGACCTTACCGGGAAGGCTGAGGAGTGTGATTCCCCTGTAGTTGGAACACACCCTCCGGTTGCCCTTCTTATACAGAGGGACCACCACCCCGGACTGCCAGTCCAGAGGTACTGTCCCCGACCGCCGCGTGATGTTGCAGAGACGTGTCAGGCAAGACCCACGACATCCAGAGACTTGAGGTACTCAGGACGGATCTCGTCCACCCTCGGAGCCCTGTCAGCTTTAACCACCTCAGTGACTTCAGCCAGGTCCATCTGAGACCTCAGGGTGATGGACGAGTCCACCTCCACGGATTGAGGAGATCCTCAAAGTCCTTCCACCGTCCGACAACATCCCCAGTTGAGGTCAGCAGTTCTCCGCCTGCACTGTGACACGCCCACAGTGGGCGTGTCACAGTGGGCGTGTACTGGTAGAGGTTAAACGGAGGGAGATTGGCAGAATGGCGAGATTAAAGATTCAACCATGAATCAGTCCAAATACAACTTCAGAGGCTCAACGAGAAGAAACGACTAAAACATGGAGAAACATCTGAACAGATTAAAGAACAGGGCAGATTTAAAGCCAGACTGCGGAACATGAGGTCAGAGGTCGCAGCAGGTGTCTCATCACAGGTGAGTCACTGAATCTGTCACCCACGTCACCATGACGACAGGGACAAGAGGACAAAATGACCCGCTGTCTCTCTGGACACATTTAAAGCTGCATTATGTTGCTTTTCTGCTTGTCTCCATGGAGATGTTACTGCTTTGCCTATTATATTCCACAGTATGGGATTAAACTGAACACCACCAGGCTCAGTTTCTGGTCAGATCTGTGGACAGGCAAGCCTGCTCACAGTAAGAATACAAGTTTGTTAATATTACCCATAAAACAATAAACTCATCTGTAGGTGGCGCACTCATCGACTCATAGAGGCTAGCACTTACAGCGGCTAATCTGGAGCCTGTCCCATATTCGGAATTTGTGTGTATCATAGCAACCAAAGAGCCAATCAGGAGTGAGGCTGATGAAGTCACCATGAATAAACCACACTGAGCGTGCTCAGTAACAGCGTTAAATCGAGCCAACACTGAGACCTGGTATCGCAAAACCACACGTTATCTGTTCACGTTAGCTAACACGAGCTAATGCTACGTCAGTGATTAATTAAACAGTTGTATGTGTGAGATTCATATTTCATGTAACATGATAAATTATACTTTGACCTGTATGTTTTCGTGGGTGCCAGTGTGGCAGGTGTGATAGAAACTTAAGTATAGTCATGTTGTGTATTTAAAAAGTATTTGATCTGTGTCAGTCAGACCCAGACCAGACATGAACATGTGAAGCTCTGTCTCCCACAGGAAACTCACTGTTGTTCTGTCCAAGTGTAAAAGTTCATTATCATATGGCTGTGAAACAAAAGTCACTCTGCTTTGAAATGTATGTAGCTTTGTCATTCTGGTATAAAATAGTCAGAGCTCAGATGCTCAGGGTGGTTGGTTGTTGAGACTTGGACTTAGGGGAGAGGGGAACTGGGGGAGAGGCCGGGAGGCTCCCAGTCTGTGGCCTGGGCCCTGTCCCGTCTGTATCTGCTGTAACAAACAATAAACCTTTTTTCCTGTATTACAAAACTCACCACGCTTTGTAGATGGATTACTTTTCATCTACAACTGTAATTTTTTCCACAACACAGGATTATGTCATAATGTACTTTGACAATTTTGACATGGAAGTTTTATGTTATATGCATTTTGTACCAAGACGTGTTTCTTAAGAAAGACCCGGAAAAGCTGTCAGGTCTTTACTGTGCAGATGTTTCTCTAATGATCTGGATAAATGACCTTTAACCCCTGAATGACCTTTAGTCAAAGAGCTCAAACATGCTCAGATAAACTTGACATGAAGAAGCAGCAGCTGATTGGTCTAAATCTCTGGACTTAAAGAGGACAAATGTAAACAAACGTGTGGTTTCCTTCGGCTAAAAACACTTCAAACAAACGGCTCCATTTTTGGATCAGACGATTCTGATTCTGATTCTTTCATCTGAATCACAGATGTTTGTTCTTCAGCCTCGGAGACGACCCCAGGACTCTTCCTCCCATTCTCCTCGTCTCCTCGTCTCCTGTCTCCTTGTCTCCTCCTCTTTTCTGTCTCCTCGTCTCCTGCTTCCTCCTCTCCTATGTCTCCTGTCTGTCTCCTGTCGTCTGTCTGTCTCCTGTCTGTCTCCTGTCTGTCTCTCTGTTTGTCTCCTCTCTCTCTCCTGTCTTCTGTCTGTCTCTCTGTCTGTCTCCTGTCTTCTGTCTGTCTTTTGTCTCTCTCCCCTGTCTTCTGTCTGTCTCCTCTCTCTCCTGTCTCCTGTCTGTCTCCTGTCTTCTGTCTGTCTCCTCTCTCTCCTGTTTGTCTCCTGTCTTCTGTCTGTCTCCTGTCTCTCTCCTCTGTCTCCTCTCTCTCCTGTCTCCTGTCTCTCTCCTCTGTCTCCTCTCTCTCCTCTGTCTCCTCTCTCTCCTGTCTCCTGTCTGTCTCCTGTCTTCTGTCTGTCTCCTCTCTCCTGTCTCCTGTCTGTCTGTCTCCTCTCTCTCCTGTTTGTCTCCTCTCTTCCCTGTCTGCTGTCTATCTCCTGTCTGTCTCCTGTCTCCTCTCTCTCTCCTGTCTGTCTCCTGTCTTCTGTCTGTCTGTCTCCTCTCTCTCCTGTCTGTCTCTCTCCTGTCTTCTCTCTGTCTTCTCTCTGTCTCCTGTCTGTCTCCTCTCTCTCCAGTCTCCTGTCTTCTGTCTGTCTGTCTCCTCTCTCTCCTGTCTGTCTCTCTCCTGTCTCCTGTCTGTCTCCTGTCTGTCTCCTGTCTTCTGTCTGCCTGTCTCCTCTCTCTCCTGTCTCCTGTCTTCTGTCTGCCTGTCTCCTCTCTCTCCTGTCTCCTGTCTTCTGTCTGTCTGTCTCCTCTGTCTCCTCTCTCTCTCTCCTGTCTGTCTGTCTCCTGTCTTCTGTCTGTCTGTCTCCTCTCTCTCCTGTCTGTCTCTCTCCTGTCTTCTGTCTGTCTTCTGTCTGTCTCCTGTCTGTCTCCTGTCTTCTGTCTGCCTGTCTCCTCTCTCTCCTGTCTCCTGTCTCAGTTATAATCTCATTCTTGTCTTTCGTTTTTTCTTCTCTGGATTATATTTTTTACTCGTAAACTGCCGTGTTTATTTTGACCCCGGTCGATCATGCTTCTCTCTGATTGGTTAATCCGCCTGTCAGTCACTGCCATTGGAAAAGATGTGGCCAGTTACAGACGAGACCAACTTTATGTGTGAGCCTCCTGAGTGCGCCCTCTGCTGGCAGCTGGTTTAGTTTATTTGAAGTTTTCACAGGAAATCCTCTTTACTCCAGAGTCTGAGAGGACGAGAACCAGGACTAACCTGGGACTCAACCAGGACTAAACCGCGTTTAAACTGGGACTGAACCAGGACTAAACCTGGTCTAAACTGGGACTAAACCAGGTCTGAGCCAGGATTGCAGTGGGAGCACATGGACCAAAGATCAACCAACATTCGGTGAGTCGATACCATTTTAAAAGTAGAATTTATGCAAAGAAACAGGAGTATGGGAGGGCATCTGACGCACAGGAGTATGGGAGGGCATCTGACGCACAGGAGTATGGGAGGGCATCTGACGCACAGGAGTATGGGAGGGCGTCTGACGCACAGGAGTATGGGAGGGCATCTGACACTCTCTCTCAGACAGATGGAGGACTGGCTGAACTCGTCTCTTCGCTCAAACGTCTCGTCCTCTGCAGACTTCAGCAGCGTCTTCACAGAGAAGGTACAGTTCATGAAACATAATGTCCCTCAAAGTGACAGTTGTCAAGATAAACAGTTCATTTTACCTGTAGTTCAGTCAAGATTGAAGGGAGCGACGGGGCGGAGGGGGTGGAGGAGGGTGGAGGAGGATGGAGGGGGGCGGAGGGGGCGGAGGAGGGTGGAGGGGGTGGAGGAGGATGGAGGGGGGCGGAGGAGGATGGAGGAGGGCGGAGGGGGTGGAGGGCGGAGGGGGCGGAGGGGGGCCGTGCTTTATTCATACCTCCATGTGGGACGTTTCAGGTCCTGCCCTCGCTCTATCTGGCCCTGTGCATTGTGGGATTGCTCCTGAACACTGTGGCTTCGTGTGTGTTCTGCCGTGTGGCCTCTGACGCCGCCCTGGTGGTGTATCTGAAGAACATGCTCCTGGCCGACTTCCTGATGCTCGTCTGCTTCCCCTTTAAACTCCTGGCCCAGCTCGGAGTGGGAGGCTGGAGACTACATGTGCTCATGTGCAGGTACTGGACCGGGACTGGACCGGGACTGGAACGGGACGGGACCAGGACGGGACCAGGACTAGACTAGGACTAGACTAGGACTGGACCAAGACTAAACCAGGACGGGACCAGGACTGGACCCGGGACTGGACCAGGACTGGACCAAGACTAAACCGGGACTGAACCAGGACTAGACAAAAAACTGGACCGGGACTGGACCTGGGACTGGACCTGGGACGGGACCCGGGACGGGACCCGGGACTGCACCCGGAACTGAACTGGGACAGGGACTGGACCGGGACAGGGACAGGAACCGGGACTGGACCAGGACGGGACCAGGACGGGACCAGGACGGGACCAGGACTGGACCAGGACTGGACCAGGACTGGACCAGGACTAGACTAAAACTGGACCAGGACCGAACCAGGACCGAACCAGGATGGGACCAGGACGGGACCAGAACTAGACTAGGACCAGACTAGGACTGAACCAGGACCAGACCAGGACTGAATCAGGACCGGACCAGGACTGGACCAGCACTGGACCAGGACTGGACCAGGACTAGACCAGAATGAGCCAGGTCTAAACCAGGACTAAACCAGGTCTTTTTGCAGGTATGTGGCGGTCTTGTTTTATTCGTCCATGTACACTGGAGTCATGTTTATGGGTCTCATCAGTTTGGAACGATACGTCAAGATCGTCCGACACTCCCAACCCAGTATGTGAGTACTAGTACTACTACTACTACTACTACTTCTGCTACTGCTAGTACTACTACTACTACTACTACTACTTCTGCTACTGCTATTACTACTACTACTACTACTACTACTACTTCTGCTACTGCTATTACTACTACTACTACTACTACTACTACTACTTCTGCTACTGCTATTACTACTACTGCTACTGCTATTACTACTACTACTACTACTTCTGCTACTGCTATTACTACTACTACTACTACTTCTGCTACTGCTATTACTACTACTACTACTACTACTTCTGCTATTACTACTACTACTACTACTACTTCTGCTATTACTACTACTACTACTACTACTACTACTACTTCTGCTATTACTACTACTACTACTACTACTTCTGCTATTACTACTACTACTACTACTACTACTTCTTCTGCTATTACTACTACTACTACTACTACTACTACTACTTCTGCTACTGCTATTACTACTACTACTACTACTTCTGCTACTGCTATTACTACTACTACTACTACTACTACTACTACTACTACTTCTTCTGCTATTACTACTAC
>NC_047138.1:32539066-32574066 GCF_009829125.3 Periophthalmus magnuspinnatus | reverse complement strand
AGGAGCAGAGTTTTCACGTGGAGTCACAAGGTTCTAGTCCCGTTTACATGATTCACAGGAATCTAAAACTGTTCTATCCTGTTCTATTCTCCCAAAGAAGAGCAGCTTCGATGCCACAATATTGAACAATTATTGACCAATCTCTAATCTGCTGTTTCTAGGCAAAGTCCTTGAAAAAGTATTTTACCAACAGTTTATTAACTTTCTCCAAATGAACAAGTCAAGTCCTGTCTAGAAAATGGAGTACTTTGTTGAAACTGGAAAATGTGTCTCAGATAAAATGTCCCTGACCTGTGGGGTGCCCCAGGGGTCAGTCCTGGGGCCCCTGTTGTTCAGTCTCTACATGCTGCTGTTAGGACAGTTAATACACAACAATAATGTGTCACACACAACTCTGCAGACGAGTCAGATCTATGTCTCACTGCAGCAGGTGAATCTGGACCAGATCAGTGTGTGGAGGAAAAACAACTTTGTCCAGATAAACTCAGACAAGACTCAAGTCACAGAAACATAAAGTGTCAGTCACCTCCAGTCTCTGTCTCTAAAACCTTCAACTCAGGACAGAAATCTAGAGGTAAAAATGGACTCAGACTTGAACTTTAACAGACACATCAAATCAATAACATCTGCAGCTTTTTACATCTAAATCACGTCAAAAATCAAAGGTAAACTGTCAAATCCAGACTCAGAGACTTATCCTGCATTTGTGTCCAGTAGATTAGACGACTGTAACGTCCTGATCACTGGCCTCTCCAAACGAGAGACACAGAACAGAACATCCAGAACATCCAGAACATCCAGAACATCCAGAACATCCAGAACACTGCTGCTGGGGTCAGGACTAGAACCAGGAAGTACTTCACACATGTGTCCTGTGGCTCAGTCTGTGGCTCCTGTGGCTCAGAGACTTTAAAGCAGCTCAGTTTGAACAAGTCTCTCCATGGACCAGCACCAAAGAACATCTCCCACATGTTAGTGTCATATGAACCATCTCACACTCTGAGGACTTCAGGGACCGGCTTCCTGCTGGTCCAGAGTCAGGACTAAACATGGAGAATCAGCGTTTGTTTTATGCAGCTAAACCTGGAACATTCTTCCTGAAGATGTGAGACAGGCCTCTACTTTGACAATGTTTAAATCCAGGCTCAAAACTGTTTTGTTTAGCTGCTGTGACTGAAAAGTTTTTATTCTGCCTCTTCTGTTTTAATGGTAATTTTATGATGATTATTTGTGATTATTTATGTTTTGATTTGTGTGATTTTAATGTCTTTCTTATTCTGTAAACCACTTTGAAGCACTTTGCATACGAATTGTGCTGTACAATTAAACTTGCCTTTGCCTTCTGTTCTATTCTGTTCTACTGCTGTTACTATGACTTCTACAAATATTTATTTGTTTGAATGGGACAATGAATTGAATGAATGAACGTGATTCAACATGATGTAAATATTTCATCTGTTTGTCCCAAAGGCTGAGGTCACAGAAGAGTCAAAATAAAAACTGCACATTACACAAAATAAAAACGGATTACTGTTATTGCACACTACACTTATTGCACATTACTCTCATTGCACATTACTCATTGCACACTACATTTATTGCACATTACTCTCATTACACACTACACTTATTGCACATTACTCTCATTGCACACTACACTTATTGCACATTACTCTCATTGCACATTACTCTCATTGCACACTACATTTATTGCACATTACTCTCATTACACACTACATTTATTGCACATTACTCTCATTGCACACTACATTTATTGCACATTACTCTCATTGCACATTACTCATTGCACACTACATTTATTGCACATTACTCTCATTGCACACTACATTTATTGCACATTACTCATTGCACACTACATTTATTGCACATTACTCTCATTGCACATTACTCTCATTGCACACTACATTTATTGCACATTACTCATTGCACACTACATTTATTGCACATTACTCTCATTGCACATTACTCTCATTGCACACTACATTTATTGCACATTACTCTCATTACACACTACACTTATTGCACATTACTCTTTGCACACTACATTTATTGCACATTACTCTCATTGCACAGTTCCCATTATTGCACCATCCAAAATAAATCCTGCTGCTTGTTGTAAAACGTGGCTCGTGTTTCTGTCTCTTGTGAACTCTCAAAGTTTCACATGAACAGTTTGTGCGGCTGCGTTCACTTCCTGTTTCAAACCCGAACAGGGGGCGGGTCCAGCTGCAGCGACCAATCACAGAAGTGCATCCTATTTCCCCATTCATATAAAGAACTGACCTTTTATAAAAGACACCTGTCCTGGTCCTACTTTAGTCCTGGTTTAGTCCTGGTTTAGTCCTGGTTTAGACCTGGTTTAGTCCTGGTTTAGACCTGGTTTAGTCCTCCTTTAGTCCTGGTTTAGACCTGGTATAGACCTGGTTTAGACCTGGTATAGTCCTGGTTTAGACCTGGTTTGAACATTTGGTTTGCAAATAATCGTTTATTTCCTGAAGAGGATTCAACACCAACAGAGAAAGGTACTACTGTTTTACTAATACCATCACTACTACTACTACTGCTACTACTACTACTGCTACTACTACTACTGCTACTACTACTACTGCTACTACTACTACTACTACTGCTACTACTACTACTGCTACTACTACTACTGCTACTGCTACTGCTAGTAGGACAGGGTCATAGGAGAGAGGAGGGGGAGTCAGAGGAAAGAGAGGGTCAGAGGAGCGAGGAGGGGTGAGAGGAGAGGGTCAGAGGAGCAGAGGAGGGGGGTCAGAGGAGCAGAGGAGGCGGGTCAGAGGAGAGAGGAGAGGGTTGGAGGAGCAGAGGAGGCGGGTCAGAGGAGCAGAGGAGGCGGGTCAGAGGAGAGAGGAGAGGGTTAGAGGAGCAGAGGAGAGGGGGTCAGAGGAGCAGAGGAGGGGGGGTCAGAGGAGCAGAGGAGGCGGGTCAGAGGAGAGAGGAGAGGGTTAGAGGAGCAGAGGAGAGGGGGTCAGAGGAGCAGAGGAGGGGGGGTCAGAGGAGCAGAGGAGGCGGGTCAGAGGAGAGGGTCAGAGGAGCAGAGGAGGCGGGTCAGAGGAGCAGAGGAGGTGGGTCAGAGGAGAGAGGAGAGGGTTAGAGGAGCAGATGAGGGGGAGTCAGACGAGGGGGGTCAGAGGAGAGAGGAGGGGGTCAGAGGAGCAGATGAGGGGGAGTCAGACGAGGGGGGTCAGAGGAGAGAGGAGGGGGTCAGAGGAGCAGATGATGCAGAGGATTCACTGGTCTTTGGTCTCTTTCGTGGATCTGTGGAGGTGTGGCATGATGACATCACACGGGAACACCTCAGATCTCAACCAGACTCTAAGGTCCTGCACTGAGCTACAGACCTCGGCCAGTCTGGTCTTCATGGTCCTCCACAGTTTCCTCTTTGTGGTGAGTTTAGACCTGATTAGTCCTGTTTTAACCCAGGTTTAGTCCTGGTTCAGTCCCAGTTTAGTCCCAGTTCAGTCTGTTACCATGGTGACACAATGCACAACACTGAGTTTAAAAACTCTTGAAAAAAGTCCAACTGTCTTTAAAGAGAAAGACTCGTGTTCAGGAGCCTGTGATCGACCTGAGTCCAGTTTAGAGTTTGTGTTCACACAAAAAGTGACAGTGACTCACTGAAACACTGTTGGCTAATGCTAATGCTAATGCTAGCTTGTGACTCACTGAAACACTGTTGGCTAATGCTAATGCTAATGCTAGCTTGTGACTGATGTTATTTGAAGGACTTGTTTGTCCTGTTCAGATAATCAGCTCTTTATCTGTTTGTGTCAAACTCATAAATAGGACCACGAATGCTCAGGTTGATCACAGACTTGGATCTTAAAAGTTATTTTGGCTAATCTGTGCAAAGTGAGCTGTGTTTGCTAATGTGTGCATGTGTCACCATGGTAACTGCTGAACATTCTGTCATAGACATACAGGAGGAATGGACATACAGTGGGGCAAAAAGTATTTATTCAGCCCCCAACTGTTTAAGTTCTCCCACTAAAAAGATGAGAGACGCAACAGTGAAAACCTCTGTAGACAGAAAACGACCTGTCACTGCAACAAAGGGAATATAACAAAGTATGAGATGAACTTCTGTTATTGACCAAATACTTATTTTCCACCATAATTTGCAAATAAATTCATAAAAAATCCTACAATGTGGTTTCCTTGATTCTTTCTCTCATTCTGTGTCTCATAGTTGAAGTGAAACTATGATGAAAATTACAGGTCTCTCTCAACTTTTTAAGTGGGAAAACCTGAACAATTGGGGGCTAGCATAGCCTGTATATATAAATGGACATAGCTAACCTACTATGAAAGTGGTGTGTGAATGATTGCTCTCGGAGGGGCCTTTGCCCCAGGGCAGCTGTGGCTACAATAAGAGTTTACCATCACCAAGTGTGGAAGTGAATGAATAGTGACTGTAGTGAAGCACTTTGAGAGGCTTTGACAAGACTGTAAAGCGCATTACAAGTGTAAGACATTATCATTATTATTATTATGAGTATTATTATTAGTAGTATAGCTAACCTGCTAGCTGCCGTGTTCCAAACAGGAAGTGATCATGTCGCACTTCCTGCTCCATCGACTCTTTGTCCATTTCACTTCCTGTGTATAAACAGCGCCCCCTCTGTCCTCTCTGTGTCCCCTCTGTCCTCTCTGTGTCCCCTCTGTCCTCTCTGTCCCCTCTGTCCTCTCTGTGTCCCCTCTGTCCTCTCTGTGTCCCCTCTGTCCTCTCTCTGTCTCCTCTCTGTGTCCTCTCTGTGTCCCCTCTGTCCTCTCTGTGTCCCCTCTGTCCCCTCTGTCCTCTCTGTCCTCTCTCTGTCTCTGTCTCTTCAGACTCATTCTGGTCTTAAATGTTCGTATTAACCCTCTACATGATCCTGGGGTTTTTATTTCACTATTGTGTCTGTAAATCAAGATCTGAACATTAATAACAGACAAATCAGGTCCTTCTGTCCTCGAGGTTTGACAGAATTTTGTCTTTACTTGTTTTTCCAAATATGGAGCTGGTCTCAGCCTCTAAAACTGCTCTGGCCTCATGAGCCTCATGTGGAGCTGAAGCTTTGACGTCACAGTCCACTTCATTATACAGACTGTGGTTGTCCCTTTGACCTCCTGTCGTGTTTCAGATGCTCGTGTTTGACCTTTGACCTCCTGTCGTGATTCAGATGCTCGTGTTTGACCTTTGACCTCGTGTCGTGTTTCAGATGCTCGTGTTTGACCTTTGACCTCCTGTCGTGTTTCAGATGCTCATGTTTGACCTTTGACCTCCTGTTTCAGATGGGCTTGGGTCTGAACATCTTCTCTCTTCGTGTTCACTTTTGCTCCGGGTTTCAGCAGAGCTCCACTGTCTCTGTTTACCTCAAGAACCTCGCTGTCGCCGACTTCCTGCTGAGCCTGAGTCTGCCAATCAGGATCGCTCACTACGCTCTTAGCCACGCCCATAGCCACGCCCCTTTAGTACACTGGTTTTACTGCAGCGTTGGAGCCACCTTCTTCTACCTCAACATGTACGCCAGCATTCTGTTCATGGGCCACATCGCCGCCAACAGGTCAGACTTCAGATTTTTGTATTCAGGTTTTCAAACCGAAAGTGAATTGTACAATGGTGAGATTCAGTCAGAGGGTCAGGGGTCATGCTGGAAGGGAGCTGCAGGTGGGTTAGAGGTCAGGGGTCAGGCAGTGGACAGGGAGCTGCAGGTGGGTCAGGAGTCAGGCAGTGGATAAAGAGGATGAAGTCCCATGAGCTCCTGAAATAGTGAAGTGAACCATTCTCCTCATTTTAAAGTCTTTGACATGTCAGTGACATCCACCTGCAGCTCCCTGTCCACTGCGTGACCCCTGACCCCTGAACCACCCGCAGCTCCCTGTCCACTGCCAAAACAGGCTTAGTTTGAGTAGTATTTTTGTGTGTATTTTTGTGTGTACCTTTTACTTAAAGGTTTTAAATGACACAGTATAAGTACCAGTACTAGTAGTACTGTAATGAACAGTACTGTGAGTTGAGTTCAGAGTGGTTCTGTTGTTCCTGTCACTGTTTATGTTGTTGTTAATGTAATGCTTTTATTTGATATTTGGTTCCTATGACGAAGAGGAAGTGTCATTTGGAGACTTCCTCGTGGCTCATCAGTCTAAGACTTTTCAGAACAAATATTTATAAAAAATTTAATCACACAGTTGAAGTAAGTTCTATATATATATTTTTTTTCATCAAAATCCACATATCTGGTCTAGTCCTGGTCTAGTCCTCATCTAGTCCTGGTTTAGACCTAGTTTAGTCCTGGTTTAGTCCTAGTCTGGTCCAGGTCTGGTCCAGGTCTGGTCCAGGTCTGGTCCAGGTCTGGTCCAGGTCTGGTCTGGTCCTGGACCGGTCCTGTTTTAGTCCTGGTTCTTTTGCAGGTATCTGAAGATCTTGCGTCCTCTGGCCTCTCACAGGCTGCAGACAGTTCGAGGATCTTGGCTGGTCTCTGGTCTGACTTGGGTCCTGCTCTGGGTCTTTGCTGCAGTCTACATGAGTGTATCCCTCCTGGGGTCCCGTAGCCAGGCCCCCCGGCACTCCATCAGCTGCGATGCCACTCACAGCCCACAGGTGGCACTATTCTTCTGTCTTTTTAATATAAACACCACTATACACACTGGCTGGCCAAAAAAAAAAAAAAAGTCACCATCTGGATTGAACGAAGCAAACAGGTCATCTCCTCGTGTAGTTGGTCAGGTCTAGGTTCAGCAACAGTCTGTGCTCAAAGAATGAGGTCAGCTGACACCTGAATATACTGAATGACCAGGTTATTAAATCAGTGGATTTTTTTCTTCCCTGATGACACGGGCATATTCCAAGATGACAATGCCAGGATTCATGGGGCTCAAATTGTGACAGAGTGGTTCAGGAGCATGAGACATCATTTTCACACATGGTTTGTCCACCACAGAGTCACAGACTTTGTGCAGCGGTCAGACTCGACCAGCATCAATGCATTCATCCATCCATCTATTTTCTTCCACTTATCCGGGGCCGGGTCGCAGGGGCAGCAGTCTAAGCAGGGACTCCCAGACTTCCCTCACCCCGGACACGTCCTCCAGCTCCTCTGGTGGGACCCCAAGGCGTACCCAGGCCAGAGAGACATAGTCCCTCCAGCATGTCCTGGGTCTTCCCACCTCCCTAGGGAGGCGTCCAGGAGGTATCATGAGCAGATGCCCGAGCCACCCCAACTGGTTCCTCTCGACGTGTAGGAGCAGCGACTCTACTCCGAGCTCCTCCCGTGTGACTGAGCTCCTCACCCTATCCCTAAGGGTGCGCCCAGCCACTCTGCGGAGGAAACCCATTTCAGTCGTTTGTATCCGCGACCTTGTCCTTTCGGTCATTACCCAGAGCTCATGACCATAGGTGAGGGTAGGAACGTAGATTGACCGGTAAATCCAGAGCTTCGCCTTTGGGCTCAGCTCCTTCTTCACCACAACGGACCGATACAGCGACCGAATCACTGCAGACGCTACACCGATCCGCCTGTCAATCTCACGCTCCATCCTTCCCTCACTCGTGAACAAGACCCCGAGATACTTGAACTCCTCCACTTGGGGCAGAGACTCACCACCCACCCAGAGAGAGCAAACCGCCTTTTTCCGGTCGAGAACCATGGCCTCGGATTTGGAGGAGCTGATTCTCATCCCAGCCGCTTCACACTCGGCTGCAAACCGCCCCAGTGCTGCAGGTCCTGACTCGAAGAAGCCATCAGGACAACATCATCTGCAAACAGCAGAGATGAAATCCTGTGGTTTCCAAACCAGACCCCCTCCGGCCCCTGGCTACGCCTAGAAATTCTGTCCATAAATATAATGAACAGAACCGGTGACAAAGGGCAGCCCTGGCGGAGTCCAACATGCACCGGGAACAGGTCTGACTTACTGCCGGCAATGCGAACACAGCTCCTGCTCCGGTCATACAGGGACCGGACAGCCCTGAGCAAAGAGCCCC
Organism: Periophthalmus magnuspinnatus; assembly: GCF_009829125.3. Lineage (NCBI taxonomy): Eukaryota > Metazoa > Chordata > Actinopteri > Gobiiformes > Gobiidae > Periophthalmus > Periophthalmus magnuspinnatus. The sequence goes on along the minus strand of NC_047138.1, from coordinate 32,566,052 downwards.
GGACCCCATACTCCCAGAGCACCCCCCAAAGGACACCACGAGGGACACGGTCGAATGCCTTCTCCAGATCCACAAAACACATGTGGACTGGTTGGGCAAATTCTCACCCTCCGTAGGCCTCTCCTCTACCAGAGGCCTGGGAGCTTGAGGGTTCTACAGTATCTTTGCTGTTCCTGTACTGCACTTTTCTGGACTGAGATGTCTGATGTTTTTCCTAGGATCTGCTGTAGCCACTCCTCCAGTTTGGGGGTCACTGCCCCAAGTGTCCAATGACCAAGGGCACCACTGAGGCCTTTACCTTCCAGAGCTTCTCCAGCTCTTCTTCTCTAGTTTCTCATGTTCCTTTTTCCTGATGTTCCCATCGCTTGGTTCTGCGATATCCACCACAATGGCTTTGCTCTGTTGTTTATCCACCATCACAATGTCCACCATCTCCATTCTCAGTCTGTATCTGAAGTCCCACAGGATCTTGGCTCGATCATTCTCCATTACCTTTGGAGGTATTTCCCACCTTGATCTTGGGGTTTCCAGTCCGTACTCTGCACAGATGTTTCTGTGCCCGCCACTTGGTTATGCCGCACCATGTTTGCTTTCCCTGTAGCACAGAGGTGTCCAAACTTTTTGCAAAAAGGGCCAGATTTGGTGATGTGAAAATGTTTGGGGGCCGACCATTCGGCGTGATCATTCTTTGAATAATCAATATTAAATGCAAATTAACTATTATTTTTTACTTTTTATTGCAAATGGCTTTCACCTTTCAAAAACAAAATGAATGTAAAAAAAAAGTAAACATTTAAACTGTGGTTTTGATAATCACAATAAAATAAATTCACTGAGATTTTAGAATTTATTCACCTCAGAAGGCAAACAAATAACTTGCACTAATGTGAAGGGTGAACCTGAGATCTGGACTGTAGTAAATAAACCAGGTTTGGCTAAAAGACAGTGGTTTTGATGTGCAAAATGTCACGCAGGTGAGAGTCAGTTAGACTTGTCCTCGCACAGTTTTTGTTAAAGTTCATAACCAAGAATGTCTTCTCACACAAATATGTCGAACCAAACTCAGCATTTTCTTAGCAAAGGTTTGAATTTCTTTAAACCTGTCTTTATCCAGTTAGTGATAAAAACTCAGCGAGCTTGAACGTATGTATTTTACACTGATCAACAGCGCTGACGGGCCACACATAATTATTTTTATTCCAGAAGCTGTGGGCCAGTGGAAATTTGTACACGGGCCGCAATTGGATGAGCCTCTGTGCTGTCCTACAGTTCTCAAGCCATTGGTAGGATTTCTTGATATCAGCCACTTCAGTTATGTTCCGGTGGTACATCCCATGCAGCTGTTTATTGCCTGGGTCTTGTTCCATTGAGCTGACTCCTCAGGACTTCTCTTACTCTTTCCTTGTTTACTCATGTTGCCATTTGCCTGTGGGACACCAAGGTACTTGTAACTGTCCTCAATGTCTGATAGTGTTCCTTCTGGGAGTGAGACCCCTTCTGTGTGGACGACCTTCCCTCTCTTTGTCACCATCTACATTCTTAAGCCCGAATGACAGTCCAATGTCTGTGCTGTAGGTCGAGTTGATGTCTCATTCTTAGCGTACAGTTTGATGTCTTCCCTGTAGAGGAGGTGACTGATGGTAGCCCCATTCCTGAGTTGATATCCATAGCCAGTGCTGCTGATGGCCCCAAGGGTGGTTTTCCACAACCTCATGGAGTTGAAGGCTCTTACAGTCCTGCTGATGTTGTACAGCTCCATTCAGTGATCCATGTGTGTGGCATTGAGTCGTAGACTTTATTATAATCAATCCAGGCAGTGCACAGGTTGGTCTTATGGGTTCTGCACTCTCGGATGACTGTTCGGTCGACCAGGAGCTGGTAGACTCCCCTGGTATCTTTGCTGATGCCCTTCTGCGCTGTGCTCATGTATTGATCCATGTGTCCACTTATCACTCTCTTGTGGAGAGACAGGTTATTGGCTGACAGTTGGATGAGAGGGATTCTTCTGGATCAGGACTGCACACTCCCATGTGACCTGTCATCCTGGCTTTCCCTTGCCATGTCCAGGCACTCCACCCATGCATTGGTATCGATACATGTATGACAACTGGACTAAAATTAAAACTCAACATCTGGAAACCTTTCCTGCACATATTAATGCTGTGGATCCAAACATCAAGTTCACACGGGAAGAGGCCAAGGAGAACAAACTGGCCGTCTTAGATTGTGCTGTAACAATAGGAGTGGACCGATGTCTTCAGGAAGCCCACACACACTGACCAACACCTGCTGTTTGATTCACACCATCCACTGCAGCACAAACTCCCTACTACAACTTAGATTTGTTCTGATACAGATCATTCTAAAGATATTCAGGAAAGTTGCATTTCTGTCCATCTATGGGGCTTTTTTGTATCAACATCTGCAATAATGAGTATCTCATTTTGATACTAGTTTTAGTATCGGGATCTGATTTTTATTAGACAACCCTATAAGACAGCATTATCTCCCTGTCTCTCCTGTAGGTGGCGCTGTTGTACCGCTCGCTGCACGTGCTCCTCGCTACTCTCTTCTTCTGCGTTCTGGTGGCGCTGCTCTTCTTCTACTCCTCCATCTCACGTAGACTCTCGGCAGCTCGAGGCCTACAGCCCCAGTGCTCCAGCTCCAGAAAGTTACAGCGAGCGCAGAAGAACATGCTCCTGCTGGTGAGACGTGGGACTGTTTATATAAATGGACCTGCTAGCATAGACTGTATATATAAATGGTTGAAGTTACAGACAGCAGCACGTGTGTTACGTTAAAAGTAAGTTTGTCCAGTACTTATAGCCCAAGAAAACGTACTGTCTATAGAAGGCTGGTCCTATAAGGACTTACACACGTGGACAAAATTGTTGGTTTCCTTTGGACATGTTAATCCAAGGTGTGATGTTCCTGTGACTACAGTTGTACATATTTTTCAGAAATGTAAGATCCATGGGACTGGAGCCAACCTCCCTTCATAAATGAATATACATTTAGCTGTTCACAGTGAGGTAGAATACGTCACTAGAAGATCCTTGCAGTCACTGAAAAGATGTATTATAAGGCCCCTCTTTGACCTGAAGATGAAGTAGCAGGTTCCAGTGTGACATCTTAAAATAAATATGTCACATTCTTATAAAGAAACAAGTTCACCTCAATGTTTGTAACACACAATATTCAACACAAGGTTTAAGAGTAAAACAAATAAAACAATCATGCTTTCACTAACCTCTCTCTCTTTCTCTCTTTTATCTCTTCATATTCTCTTCTCTCTCATCTATCTCATTGTTTTCTCTCTCGATTTCTCTGTCTTCTCTCTCATCATATTCTCTTCTCTCTTTTCTTCTTTCTCTCTGTCTTTCTCTCATTCTCTCTCTTCTATCTCCTCATATTCTCTTCTCTCTCCTCTCTTTCTCTCTGTCTTTCTCTCTCTCTTCTATCTCATATTCTCTTCTCTTTCTTCTTCTCTTTCGGTCTTTCTCTCATTCGCTCTCTTCTATCACATTGTATTCTCTTCTCTCTTGTCTTCTCTCTTTCTCTCCCTTCTATCTCATCATATTCTCTTCTCTCTCTTCTTCTCTTTCTCTCTCTCTTTTCTATCTCATCGTATTCTCTTCTCTGTCTTTCTCTCTCTCTCTTTCTCTCTCCCCCCTTCCCTCTCCTCTCTGTCTTTCTCTCATACTCTCTCTCCTATCTCATCGTATTCTCTTCTCTCTCTTTCTCTCTCCTCTCTTTCTCTCTCCTCTCTGTCTTTCTCTCATACTCTCTCCTATCTCATCGTATTCTCTTCTCTCTCTTTTTCTCTCCTCTCTCTCTCTCTCTCTCTCTCTCTTTCTCCTCTCTTTCTCTCTCCTCTCTGTCTCTCTCATACTCTCTCTCCTATCTCATCGTATTCTCTTCTCTCTCTTTCTCTCTCCTCTCTCTCTCCTCTCTCTCTCTCTCTCTCTGTTGCTTCCAGTGGGTGGTGTTCAGCGTGTGCTTCGTGCCGTACCACGTGGTGCGTCTTCCCTTCGCTCTCCAGGGGAGGCGCTGTTCGCCGGTGCTGTACTTCTTGAAGGAGTTGTCGGTTCTACTCTCGGTGCTGAACGTGTGTTTGGACCCTCTCATCTACCTCCTCTTCTCCCAGAACTACAGGTCCCAGCTGGGCCTGGACCGTTTCTTTGGACCTGTTAGCACCACGGCTAATGCTAATGCTAATGCTAACACAGTCAGAAACAGTGACTCCCACAGCAGAGCCATCTTATGACCTCTGCTGCACTTTGTGATGTCATCAGGTGGTAAAGAGGGGATATGTAACTTCTACTGAGTATAAACCTGTTATCAGTCTGACGGCTGCACATGTACGTTGCTGTGTTCAATGAACATTCCTCCATGGAGGAATGATGACTCAGGGCACAGAAAAGGGAGGAGGGCCGAGCGGGAATGGAGTCAAAGCTCCAGGTTCATTATGAGATTTACGATGCACATGTACAACCACAGTTTATGTAGAACAAGGGAGAGGGATTTTTCTGACATTATTGGAAGTTGTAGTAACAAATCTCATGTCCTGTTTGCAACAGTAAACACATTAACAAACCCCCAGCTCCACTGCCGTTAGATCTAATTTCCACATCTAAGTGAAATGAATTTGCAGTTTTCTTTAATGACAAGGTTCAGAGCATTAAAAATGCCATCAATTCCATCCAGTCCCTGAAGTCCTCAGAGAGTGAGATGGTTCATGTGGCTCTAACATGTCGGAGATGTTCTTTGGTGCTAGGCCATGGGGAGACTTTTTCACACAGAGCTCAAGTCTCTGAGCCACAGGAGCCAGAGACCTGAGCCACAAGACACATGTGTGAAGTACTTCCTGGTTCTAGACCTGAGCACAGGACACATGTGTGAAGTACTTCCTGGTTCTAGTCCTGACCCCAGCAGCAGTGTTCTGGATGTTCTGGATGTTCTGGATGTTCTGGATGTTCTGGATGTTCTGGATGTTCTGGATGTTCTGGATGTTCTGGATGTTCTGTTCTGTGTCTCTCGTTTGGAGAGTCCAGTGATCAGGACGTTACAGTCGTCTAATCTACTGGACACAAATGCAGGATGAGTCTCTGAGTCTGGTTTTGACAGTTTACCTTTGATTTTTGACGTGTTTTTAGATGTAAAAAGCTGCAGATGTTATTGATTTGATGTGTCTGTTAAAGTTCAAGTCTGAGTCTCATTATTACCTCTAGATTTCTCGCCTGATTTGAAGGTTTTAGAGAGAGGGACTGGAGGTGATGCTGACACTTTCTCTATGTTTCTGTGGGCCAAAGACTATGACTTCGGTCTAGAACCAGGAAGTACTTCACACATGAGTCCTGTGGCTCAGGTCTCTGGCTCCTGTGGCTCAGAGAATAGACTTTAAAGCAGCTCTGCTGAATTACTTTGTGTACAAATTGTGCTATACAAATAAATTTTCCTTGCCTACATGTACATCTGCGTCACCCACACAAACAATGTACACATCAAATGAAGGATGCGGCTCTCATCTTTCTGAATATGCAAATCATTTTCACCTGCAATCACAAAAAGTGCTGACAGGAAAGCTGTTTTTACAGAAAAGCAAAAAAAAATTGTATTTGGACTTCACTTACCTTTGAGCGCTCTGGTTCTGTCAAACATCAACCTATTCCCTTCAAATTGGTCTCATTCATTCCGTACAGGTCCAGAGAAAATAATCCAGTCAAGAAATTATGTCCACAAAATAAGATCCTCCATGTCCAATCTGCTGCAGGAAAGTGAAATCTGCTCTGTCACTTTTTTGCATTTCTTTTGTCGATTTCAGGCATGATAAACTTCTGACAGCGCCAACTTTCTTCCTCAGAGCTAAATACACGCGTTAGCTTGTGATTGACACCAGTGTTGGCCAATAAGGTGGGGGTTGTGGGTTACTGGAGCCCCAGACAGTGAATCAGTGCTGCAGATGACTGAAAGTTTACGCCCCAGTCTCCCCCTTGTAGAATCAACCAATTACATTAAATGTGTTTAATGATCTTAACCCCTTACAGCCAATGAGCAGCGGAACACAATGATGTTTGGCCTTCCATGGTTTTCTCTAAACAGACAGAGCTTGACAAGTACGTGAACAAAGCTGAGTGGATCCAGGGACTATCGTGCGCGTTTTATGCAGATAGCGATAACTGTGCTCCCCAATGATAAACCCAAATGTTACCTTCTGATTGACACATAATTTGACAAATCAATGGTGGTTTTGTGGATCACGCATCACTGATGCTTTATGCTAAAAGGGAAGGAGCAGCTGAATAAGACGATGTGTAGTTTGACATGGTTTACTGTTAACAGGAGTACAGTGTAGAGGTGCAGCTCCACTGTGTAAATCCTGCATCATTGTGCGTTGTTTACTGTTTTTGTGTGATGATTATGGATATGTATATGATATAATATTACATTACCCCCTCTCAGTTGTATACTTTCTTGTTACTAATGTGTGATTTCCTTGGGCGCATGGGTGATGTTGATCTATCAGATGTTCTCATTGGCTATTACCAGGTTTTGCACAAAACAAAGAAATGGTACAAGACATTTTTTTACCGTTTTGTGGACATTGCCATCGTGAATGCATTCAGTCTCTATAAAGGGCACTGTAGATCAAAGGGTAGCTAAGTGCATTTATATAAACAGTGTATGCTAGCAGGTTAGCTGTGTCCATTTATATAAACAGTGTATGCTAGCAGGTTAGCTGTGTCCATTTATATAAACAGTGTATGCTAGCAGGTTACCTCTGTACATTTATATAAACAGTGTATGCTAGCAGGTTAGCTCTGTACATTTATGTACAGTCACTGTGAACCTGTGCCTGTAAATAGATAGTTTATTTATGACTTTCTGAAATCAAGACATTTCAGCTCCAGATGCCATTTTACATTTAAAGGAACTGGTTTGAAAGGCTGAACCAGGACTGAACCAGGACTGAACCAGGACTGGACCAGGACTGAACCAGGACTGAACCAGGACTGGACCAGGACTGAACCAGGACTGAACCAGGACTGAACCAGGACTGGTCACAGTCTGCTCAGGTCCAGTCTTGCTCTTCCTGCTGTCTCGTCCTGTCTGGGTGTGGCTCCTGACTGCACACCTGGCTTCCATCTGCACTCTACCTCCAATAGAAGAAGAGCAGCTCCACCCCCCATGACTCACAGTAGATCTGGTGTTCTTTGGATGCAACTCAGCATTCTTTCTCCTCCAAACACGACAAGTTGAGTTTTTACTATGAAGTTCTATAATTTGGTTTGATCTGACCATATGACATTCTCATCCAAATGCTTCTATCAAACTAAAGACGGGCCTGGACATGTCCTGTCTTAAGCAGGGGACACGTCTGGCACTGCAGGATTTGAGTCCCTGGCGGCATAGTGTGTTCAATTCAATTCATTTTATTTTTGTAACACCCAAAATCACAACAACAGTTGTCTCGAAGGGCGTTCATGTTTTGGTTGATGGGGGAAACCAGAGTACCCGGAGGAAACCCATCCAGACACGAGGAGAAACATGAAAAACTCCACACAGAAAGGCCTGGGCGACCCGGGGATCAACCAAACCTTCTGCTGTGAGACATGAGCCACTCAGCCACCGAGATATACACACAAAAACAACACACAAAAACAAAACAACACACAAAAACAAAACAACAGGAAAAATCAGACAAAACAAGAAAAATTTGCCAGGCGAGGAGGAGGGAGGTGGGACAGGGGACAACATGTGAATAGCATTGCTGATGAGAAAATAGGACAAAGCAGAGGACAGTGCTCAGGTTGCCATACTTCCCCCAGCTAGTTACTCCTACTGCAGCCTGTCTTATCCCGGGTTTTAATGTCCCTAACTCCCTCACTATGTAACCTGGTCTATACCGAAGAGGAAGGTTTTAAGCCTGGTCTTAAATACAGAGACTGTGGGGGCCTGTTTAACATCAGCAGGGAGTTGATTCCATAGCACAGGAGCTTGGTAACTGAATGCTCTCCCTCCCACTGTACTTTTGGACACTCTAGGAACTCGTCCTAGAATTTTTGAGAGGAAGGGAAGATTAGAGATAGGTCTGTAGTTGACTAGATCATCAGGATTTAGATTAGTTTTTTTCAAAAGGGGTTTAATCACAGCATACTTAAAGGACTGAGGAACGTAGCCATTTTCTAACGACATATTTATTATGTTATGGATGGAATCTATTATTAGGGGGAGGGCTTCTTTGAGGAGTCTGATTGGAATAGGGTCGAGCAAACAGGTTGATGGTTTGGACGACACGATGACTGAGGTAATCTCCACCTCATCAACAGGAGTAAATTTATCTAATATTATTAGAGGGTCCATATGGGATATTGGCATTACAGACTGGATTTGCTCAGAGCTGATTTTTGGAGTAGCTTTGTTAATTTTGTCTCTAATGGTTGTGATTTTGTAATCGAAGAAGTGAAGAAAGTCATCACAACTAATGTTGATAAGAGACGATAAGGGGATAAGAGACTCATTAGCAGTGTGGGAGTTTGTCAGCCTGGCTACAGTGCTGAACAAAAATCTGGGGTTATTTTTGTTTACTTCTATTAGATTTGAATAGTATCTGGTTCGGGCTTTCCGCAGAGCGGCCTTATAAGTGAGCAGGCAGAGCTTCCATGCCTTCAGAGACTGCTCAGAGCGCGAGCGGCGCCAAAGCTTCTCTGTGCGTCTCACATGTTGTTTGAGTGTCCTGAGCTGTAACGTGTACCATGGAGCCGGAGGTCTTGGTTTAATGCTTTTCTGTTTTAGCGGAGCTACAACATCGAGAGCAGATTTTAAGGTGAGCATTGTTCTGTCAACCAATCGATCAGTGACAATTGGATTAAAATTATTTTCATTGTCACATGACATATCTTTCAGTAATGGCTCAATAATTTCTTTAAACTCTGTAACCGATTTATCTGATAATGTTCTTTTCATTATAGTTTTTTTCTGTGGGGCTGGATAGTCTTTTAGTATAAATTGAAAGGTAATTAAGAAATGGTCAGAGAGTATAGGGTTTTGAGGAAGGACAATTAGATCATTAATCTCAATACCGTAGGTTAGAACGAGATCTAGAGTGTGATTGTGACAGTGAGTCGGCTTATTCACACTCTGGGTGAAACCGATCCCATCCAGGAGTGCACCAAAAGCATTACTGAGGCAATCACTGCCGTTATCTACATGAATGTTGAAATCTCCAACTATAACAATCCTTTCCCAATTCAAGACTAAACTTGAGATGAAATCAGAAAACTCTGTCAGGAAGTCGGCATATGGACCAGGAGGTCGATAAATTATTATAAATATAACAGCTTTTTGTTTTTTCCAATTGGGGCACGTAATGGAGAGTGCGAGGCTTTCAAAGGAGAGGTAAGTATAGTTGGGTTTGGGGCTGAGAATTAGACTAGAATGAGAGATGACGGCCACACCACCACCTCCACCTGTGCTCCGGGCACTCTGAAAGTTCATGTGACTTGATGGTGTAGATTCATTTAGTCTAACATAATCATTTTCCCGAAGCCATGTTTCAGTTAGGGCTAACAGATCAATATTAAGGTCGCCAATTAGTTCATTTATTAAAAGAGATTTGGAGGAAAGAGACCTGATGTTTAGCAGTCCACATTTTACACACTTATCATTTTGTTTATTTGCGGCATATTTATTTAATTTTGTTAAGTTATGAGATCTGACAGCTTCCTTGTCAGAGTTTAGGGGTGTTTTATTTGTGCTTTTTGTACGTGGGGCACGTGGGGCACACACAGTCTCTGTCTGTTTGGAGCTGTTCTCTCTGACTGAGCTGTGCTTCACTGGTCTAAACTGCTCCCTGCGTGGGATGGATGCCGTCTCTACGTATAAGCCTAGGCTTCTCCTCAAATGCCCTCCAATTATCTATGAAGACGACACCATTCTGCGGGCACCAATTGGTCAACCACTGGTCGACGCTGAAAAGCGGCTGTACATTTCACAATTGGTGTAGGTTGGGAGGGGCCAGAGAAGTACACGGACTCCGACATCGACTTAGCCAATTGACAGACTGCAGATATCTGTAACATCAGTAACACGTATCTGTGTTACTGATGGTCCCTTTGTTACTTTGTTACTTTGGCTCTGAATGACCAGCTCTCTGCAGGTCATTCACTCGGTCGCCCCGTGTGGTTCTGGGTTTTTTGCTCTTTGGTCTTGTCCATAGTGGAGTTTGAGTCTGACTGTTTGAGGTTGTGGACATGTGTCTTTTATACTGAGGACGAGTTCAAACAGGGGCCATTAATACAGAGAACGAGTGGAGGACAGAGGAGCCTCTGAAAGAAGAAGGTACAGGTCTGTGAGAGACACAGATCTTTTTTGTTTGTAGGAGACAAATATTTATTTTACCAAGGAATTTAACAATTAATTCCTGGATTCTTTCTGTTTCTTATAGTTGAAATGAAACTATGATGAAAATTACAGGCCTGTCATGATCCGCACTGTCCGCTCCTGGTTTTCCTCCTGTCCTGCTCTTTTCCTCCCTCACCTGCCAGATCTGGGCTGGGCTCCTGGCTCCTCCTGCACGCACCTGCAGCCCATCAGCGCAATCACCACACCTGCTGTGCATAAGAGGAGCTGGGAGAAGAGACTCAGCGCGAGATCGTTGTCGTCTTCACTGGATTACTGTCGTCCCTCCGTCCCTGGATGTCTCCTGCCCGCTCTGCCCTACGCCCGTCTGGTCTGCCTGTTCCTGTGTTCCTGTCGTGCCTGTGTTTCTGTGTTCCTGCTCACCTCCGGATCACCCTCTGTTCGTACTTTGTCCCATTTTCTACAATAAATACTGTAAATCTGCCCCGAGTCTGCATCCCTTGGTCCACTACACACCCCACCGTTACCACAAGGCCTCTCGTCTTTTTAAGTGGCGAACTTGAACAGTTGGGGGCTGAATACTTTTCCCCCCCACTGTATGTCTCCTCCTCCTCCTCTCTCCTCCTCCTCCTCTCTCCTTCTCCTCTCTCCTCCTCCTCCTCATTTGATCAGGTCTGTTTTTATTTGGACCACAGTTTGTGCTGTGAAACATGATGCATAAATCCTGTGGAACAGCAGGGGGCAGTGTCACACAAATAACTAGAACAGTGGAACTTTTCTACTGGAAAAACTTAACTGGTTTAGTCCTGGTTTAGTCCTGGTTTAGTCCTGGGTTAATCCTGGTTTAGTTCTGATTTAGTCCTGAGTTAGTCCTGGTTTAGTTCTGATTTAGTCCTTATGTTTACGGGTCTGTTAAAGTATAAACTTTGGTATGTTGTTGAGCTAATGCTAACGTTTTGCATGTCACCTGCTGCCATGTTTCCCTCTCGACCCCTGACCTTTGACCCTGGGCTTCCTGTGGCCTGCTGTGGCTCCAGATAACACACTCTGATGCAGCTCTGGTTTCCCACAAGTTCAGACCTGGTTCAGTCCTGGTTCAGACCTGGTTCAGACCTGGTTCAGACCTGGTTCAGTCCTGGTTCAGACCTGGTTCAGTCCTGGTTCAGACCTGGTTCAGACCTGGTTCAGTCCTGGTTCAGACCTGGTTCAGACCTGGTTCAGACCTGGTTCAGACCTGGTTCAGACCTGGTTCAGTCCTGGTTCAGTCCTGGTTCAGTCCTGGTTCAGTCCTGGTTCAGACCTGGTTCAGACCTGGTTCAGTCCTGGTTCAGACCTGGTTCAGACCTGGTTCAGACCTGGTTCAGTCCTGGTTCAGTCCTGGTTCAGACCTGGTTCAGACCTGGTTCAGTCCTGGTTCAGACCTGGTTCAGTTCTAGTTTAGTTCTGTTCACATTCCTGAAGGTCAGAGATGCTGAAGACAAAAGGAGCAGAACAAATATGACCCGGACATGACTTCATTTTACTGCAGTAATCTACTATTACAACTACTACTACGACTACTACTACGACTACTACTACTGCTATTACTACGACTACTACTGCTACTACTACTGCTACTACTACGACTACTACTACTGCTACTACTACTACTGCTATTACTACGACTACTACTACGACTACTACTACTGCTACTACTACGACTACTACTGCTACTACTACTGCTACTACTACGACTACTACTGCTACTACTACGACTACTACTACTGCTACTACTACGACTACTTCTGCTACTACTACGACTACTACTACTACGACTACTACTGCTACTACTACCACTACTACTTCTACTACTACCACTACTACTGCTACTACTACGACTACTACTGCTACTACTACCACTACTACTGCTACTACTACGACTACAACTGCTACTACTACGACTACTACTGCTATTACTACGACTACTACTGCTATTACTACGACTACTACTGCTATTACTATGACTACTACTGCTACTACTACTACTACTACTGCTACTGCTACTACTACGACTACTACTGCTATTACTACGACTACTACGACTACTACTGCTATTACTACGACTACTACTGCTATTACTACGACTACTACTGCTACTACTACTACTACTGCTACTACTACGACTACTACTGCTATTACTATGACTACTACTGCTATTACTACGACTACTACTGCTACTACTACTACTACTACTACTACTGCTACTACTACGACTACTACTGCTACTACTACTACTACTACTACTACTGCTACTACTACGACTACTACTGCTATTACTACCACTACTACTGCTACTACTACCACTACTACTGCTACTACTATGACTACTACTGCTATTACTACTACGACTACTACTGCTACTACTACGACTACTACTACTACGACTACTACTGCTACTACTACGACTACTACTGCTACTACTACCACTACTACTGCTATTACTACGACTACTACTGCTACTACTACTGCTATTACTATGACTACTACTGCTATTACTACGACTACTACTGCTACTACTACCACTACTACTGCTACTATTACAACTACTACAACGACTACTACTGCTACTACTACGACTACTACTGCTATTACTACCACTACTACTGCTACTACTACCACTACTACTGCTACTACTACGACTACTACTGCTACTACTACGACTACTACTGCTACTACGACTACTACTGCTACTATTATAACTACTACTACTACGACTACTACTGCTACTACTACGATTACTACTGCTACTACTATGACTACTACTGGTACTACTACTACGACTACTACTGCTACTACTACTGCTACTACTACTGCTACTACTACGACTACTACTGCTATTACTACCACTACTACTGCTACTACTACCACTACTACTGCTACTACTACGACTACTACTGCTACTACTACGACTACTACTGCTACTACTACGACTACTACTACTACGACTACTACTGCTACTACTACGACTACTACTGCTACTACTACGACTACTACTACTACGACTACTACTGCTACTACTACCACTACTACTGCTACTACTACCACTACTACTGCTACTACTACGACTACTACTGCTACTACTACCACTACTACTGCTACTACTACGACTACTACTGCTACTACTACGACTACTACTGCTATTACTACGACTACTACTGCTATTACTACGACTACTACTGCTATTACTATGACTACTACTGCTACTACTACTACTACTACTGCTACTGCTACTACTACGACTACTACTGCTATTACTACGACTACTACGACTACTACTGCTATTACTACGACTACTACTGCTATTACTACGACTACTACTGCTACTACTACTACTACTACTGCTACTACTACGACTACTACTGCTATTACTATGACTACTACTGCTATTACTACGACTACTACTGCTACTACTACTACTACTACTACTACTACTACTGCTACTACTACGACTACTACTGCTACTACTACTACTACTACTACTACTGCTACTACTACGACTACTACTGCTATTACTACCACTACTACTGCTACTACTACCACTACTACTGCTACTACTATGACTACTACTGCTATTACTACTACGACTACTACTGCTACTATTACGACTACTACTACTACGACTACTACTGCTACTACTACGACTACTACTGCTACTACTACCACTACTACTGCTATTACTACGACTACTACTGCTACTACTACTGCTATTACTATGACTACTACTGCTATTACTACGACTAGTACTGCTACTACTACCACTACTACTGCTACTATTACGACTACTACTACTGCTACTACTACGACTACTTCTGCTACTACTACGACTACTACTACTGCTACTACTACGACTACTACTACTGCTACTACTACGACTACTTCTGCTACTACTACGACTACTACTACTACGACTACTACTGCTACTACTACCACTACTACTTCTACTACTACCACTACTACTGCTACTACTACGACTACTACTGCTACTACTACCACTACTACTGCTACTACTACGACTACAACTGCTACTACTACGACTACTACTGCTATTACTACGACTACTACTGCTATTACTACGACTACTACTGCTATTACTATGACTACTACTGCTACTACTACTACTACTACTGCTACTGCTACTACTACGACTACTACTGCTATTACTACGACTACTACGACTACTACTGCTATTACTACGACTACTACTGCTACTACTACGACTACTACTGCTACTACTACTACTACTGCTACTACTACGACTACTACTGCTATTACTATGACTACTACTGCTATTACTACGACTACTACTGCTACTACTACTACTACTACTACTACTACTACTGCTACTACTACGACTACTACTGCTACTACTACTACTACTACTACTACTGCTACTACTACGACTACTACTGCTATTACTACCACTACTACTGCTACTACTACCACTACTACTGCTACTACTATGACTACTACTGCTATTACTACTACGACTACTACTGCTACTATTACGACTACTACTACTACGACTACTACTGCTACTACTACGACTACTACTGCTACTACTACCACTACTACTGCTATTACTACGACTACTACTGCTACTACTACTGCTATTACTATGACTACTACTGCTATTACTACGACTACTACTGCTACTACTACCACTACTACTGCTACTATTACAACTACTACAACGACTACTACTGCTACTACTACGACTACTACTGCTATTACTACCACTACTACTGCTACTACTACCACTACTACTGCTACTACTACGACTACTACTGCTACTACTACGACTACTACTGCTACTACGACTACTACTGCTACTATTATAACTACTACTACTACGACTACTACTGCTACTACTACGACTACTACTGCTACTACTACGACTACTACTGCTACTACTACTACGACTACTACTGCTACTACTACTGCTACTACTACTGCTACTACTACGACTACTACTGCTATTACTACCACTACTACTGCTACTACTACCACTACTACTGCTACTACTACGACTACTACTGCTACTACTACGACTACTACTGCTACTACTACGACTACTACTACTACGACTACTACTGCTACTACTACGACTACTTCTGCTACTACTACGACTACTACTACTACGACTACTACTGCTACTACTACCACTACTACTTCTACTACTACCACTACTACTGCTACTACTACGACTACTACTGCTACTACTACCACTACTACTGCTACTACTACGACTACAACTGCTACTACTACGACTACTACTGCTATTACTACGACTACTACTGCTATTACTACGACTACTACTGCTATTACTATGACTACTACTGCTACTACTACTACTACTACTGCTACTGCTACTACTACGACTACTACTGCTATTACTACGACTACTACTGCTATTACTACGACTACTACTGCTATTACTACGACTACTACTGCTACTACTACTACTACTGCTACTACTACGACTACTACTGCTATTACTATGACTACTACTGCTATTACTACGACTACTACTGCTACTACTACTACTACTACTACTACTACTACTGCTACTACTACGACTACTACTGCTACTACTACTACTACTACTACTACTGCTACTACTACGACTACTACTGCTATTACTACCACTACTACTGCTACTACTACCACTACTACTGCTACTACTATGACTACTACTGCTATTACTACTACGACTACTACTGCTACTATTACGACTACTACTACTACGACTACTACTGCTACTACTACGACTACTACTGCTACTACTACCACTACTACTGCTATTACTACGACTACTACTGCTACTACTACTGCTATTACTATGACTACTACTGCTATTACTACGACTAGTACTGCTACTACTACCACTACTACTGCTACTATTACAACTACTACAACGACTACTACTGCTACTACTACGACTACTACTGCTATTACTACCACTACTACTGCTACTACTACCACTACTACTGCTACTACTACGACTACTACTGCTACTACTACGACTACTACTGCTACTACGACTACTACTGCTACTATTATAACTACTACTACTACGACTACTACTGCTACTACTACGATTACTACTGCTACTACTATGACTACTACTGGTACTACTACTACGACTACTACTGCTACTACTACTGCTACTACTACTGCTACTACTACGACTACTACTGCTATTACTACCACTACTACTGCTACTACTACCACTACTACTGCTACTACTACGACTACTACTGCTACTACTACGACTACTACTGCTACTACGACTACTACTGCTACTATTATAACTACTACTACTACGACTACTACTGCTACTACTACGATTACTACTGCTACTACTACGATTACTACTGCTACTACTATGACTACTACTGGTACTACTACGACTACTACTGCTACTACTACGACTACTACTGCTACTACTACTGCTATTACTATGACTACTACTGCTACTACTACTGCTATTACTACGACTACTACTGCTACTACTACTGCTATTACTATGACTACTACTACGACTACTACTGCTACTACTACGACTACTACTGCTACTACGAGTACTACTGCTACTATTATAACTACTACTACTACGACTACTACTGCTACTACTACGATTACTACTGCTACTACTATGACTACTACTGGTACTACTACTACGACTACTACTGCTACTACTACTGCTACTACTACTGCTACTACTACGACTACTACTGCTACTACTATGACTACTCCTGATACTCTTCCTGCTGTTACTTGGATCCAGGTCTTGTTCTTTCTGTCTTTGGCTCAACAGGTGAAATCCTCCAGAGGCTCTGACCGAGATCTGAGAATTTAACCCAGAGACACTGGAGGACGGGTCAAATGCAGGTTTAACCCAGAGACACTGGAGGACGGGTCAAATACAGTTTAACCCAGAGACACTGAGGACGGGTCAAATACAGTTTAACACAGAGACACTGAGGACGGGTCAAATACAGTTTAACCCAGAGACACTGGAGGACGGGTCAAATACAGTTTAACCCAGAGACACTGAAGGACGGGTCAAATACAGTTTAACCCAGAGACACTGAAGGACGGGTCAAATACAGGTTTAACACAGAGACACTGAGGACGGGTCAAATACAGTTTAACACAGAGACACTGAGGACGGGTCAAATACAGGTTTAACACAGAGACACTGAGGACGGGTCAAATACAGTTTAACCCAGAGACACTGGAGGACGGGTCAAATACAGTTTAACCCAGAGACACTGGAGGACGGGTCAAATACAGTTTAACCCAGGGACACTGGAGGACGGGTCAAATACAGTTTAACCCAGGGACACTGAGGACGGGTCAAATACAGTTTAACCCAGAGACACTGGAGGACGGGTCAAATACAGTTTAACCCAGAGACACTGGAGGACGGGTCAAATACAGTTTAACCCAGGGACACTGGAGGACGGGTCAAATACAGTTTAACCCAGGGACACTGAGGACGGGTCAAATACAGTTTAACCCAGAGACACTGGAGGACGGGTCAAATACAGTTTAACCCAGAGACACTGCATGTCTAAGTCCTGTGTCTAAGTGAATTTCCTTCAATTTCCCTTTAACCCCAAATCTGCAGAATAATCCTGCAGCTCGGTCCTGGTCCTGGTCCACAGCTCGGTCCTGGTCCTGGTCCACAGCTCAGTCCTGGTCCTGGTCCACAGCTCGGTCCTGGTCCTGATCCACAGCTCGGTCCTGGTCCACAGCTCGGTCCTGGTCCTGGTCCACAGCTCGGTCCTGGTCCTGGTCCACAGCTCGGTCCTGGTCCTGGTCCACAGCTCGGTCCTGGTCCACAGCTCGGTCCTGGTCCTGGTCCACAGCTCGGTCCTGGTCCTGGTCCACAGCTCGGTCCTGGTCCACAGCTCGGTCCTGGTCCTGGTCCACAGCTCGGTCCTGGTCCTGGTCCACAGCTCGGTCCTGCTCCACAGCTCGGTCCTGGTCCACAGCTCGGTCCTGGTCCTGGTCCACAGCTCGGTCCTGGTCCTGGACAGGAAACAAACAGAAGCAAAGAAACACGACGAGCAGCGAAGGAATGTGTCCAGACCACGGTAAACATCTGGAACTGTGTCAAACCACACACACATATACACACACACAAACACACAAACACACAAACACACACACATATACACACACACCTCGACACACAAACACACACAGACAAACACACACAGACACACACAAACACACACACACATATACACACAAACACACACGGACAGACACACACCTACACACACACCTCGACACACAAACACACAAACACACACACATATACACACACACACACAGACACACACACAAACACACACACACCTCGACACACAAACACACAGACACACACAAACACACACACATATACACACACAGACAGACACACACACAAACACACAGACACACCAACACACACACACACACATATACACACACATATACACACACACACACCTCGACACACAAACACACACACCCCCCCCACACACACATATACACACAAACACACAGACACACACACAAACACACAGACACCCCAACACACACACAAACACACACACACCTCGACACACAAACACACAGACACACACAAACACACACACATATACACACACAGACAGACACACACACAAACACACAGACACACAAACACACACACACCTCGACACACACAAACACACACACACATATACACACAAACACACATGGACACACACAGACACACACCTACACACACACACAGACACCCCAACACACACACAGACACACACACACAGACACACACACCCCGACACACACACCCCTACACACCCCGACACACACATATACACACACACACAGACACACCCCTACACAGACACACACACACCCATATACACACAAAAACACACACAGACACACACACCCCAACACACAGACAGACACAAACACACATGTAAACACACAGACACACACATATACACACAAACACACAAAACACAGACACACATAGACACACACACAAATGCACAAACACACACATAAACACACATGTACACACACACACATACACCCCAACCCACATACACACAGACACACACACCCCGACACACCCCGACACACATACACACATATATATATACACACACACCTACACACCCCCACACACATATACACACTTACATACACACAGACACATACACATACACACACAGACACAAACACATGCACATACACACACACAAGCATGTACACACACAAGAACATACACACATACAAACACACATGCATCCCCCTCACACACAAGTATTACACAATATCCCTTCCTTTCTCCTCCCTCTCACCTGCTCGCTCTTTACCTCCTCCTCCTTTTCTCTCCTCCCTCTCTGCTCTCTCTCCTCGTCCCTCTCTCCCCTCTCTCTCCTCCCCCTCTCTCTCCTCCCTCTCCCCTCTCTCTCCTCCCCCTCTCTCTCCTCCCTCTCTCCTCTCCTCCCTCCTCCTCCTCTCTCCTCCTCCTCTCTCCCCTCTCTCATCCTCCTCCCCCTATCTCCTCCTCCCTCTTTCCTCCTCCTCCCTCTCTCTCCTCCTCCTGTCTCCTCCTCCCTCACTCCCCTCTCTCCTCCTCCCTCTTTCCTCCTCCTCCCTCTCTCCTCCTCCCTCTCCCCCCTCCTCTCTCTCCTCCTCCTATCTCCCCTCTCTCCTCCTCCTCTCTCCCCTCTCTCCTCCTCCCCCTCTCTCCTCCCTCTCTCCTCCTCCTCCTCCCCCCTCTCTCCTCCTCCCTCTCTCCTCCTCTCTCCTCTCCTCTCTCTCCTCCCTCTTTCCTCCTCCCCCTCCTCCCTCTCTCCTCCTCCCCCTCCTCCTTTCTCCTCCTCCCTCTCTCCTCCCTCTTTCCTCCCCCCCTCCCTCTCTCCTCCTCCGCTCTCCTCCCCCTCCTCCTCCTTTCTCCTCCTCCTCTCTCTCCCCTCTCTCATCCTCCTCCCCCCTCTCTCCTCCTCCCTCTCTCCTCCTCTCTCCTCCCCTCTCTCTCCTCCTCCCCCTCCTCCCTCGCTCCTCCTCCTTTCTCCTCCTCCCTCTCTCCTCCCTTTTTCCTCCTCCCCCTCCTCCCTCTCTCCTCCTCCCCCTCCTCCTTCTCTCCTCCTCCGCTCTCCTCCCCTCCTCCCGCTCTCCTCCTCTCTCCTCCCCTCTCTCTCCTCCCTCTTTCCTCCTCCCTCTCTCTCCTCCCTCTTTCCTCCTCCCCCTCCTCCCTCTCTCCTCCTCCTTTCTCCTCCTCCCTCTCTCCTCCCTCTTTCCTCCTCCCCCTCCTCCCTCTCTCCTCCTCCTTTCTCCTCCTCCCTCTCTCCTCCCTCTTTCCTCCTCCCCCTCCTCCCTCTCTCCTCCTCCTTTCTCCTCCTCCTTCTCTTCTTATCTCTTTTTCCTCTGGCGGAGTCGCGGCTGATGGAGGTCTCCGTGGTCTAGGGACTTTTGGACACTTTTTAGGCGGAGGAGCGCGCTCTTTTTTCGGGTGGTGCGGTTGGACTCGTCTCCGGGTCTTGTGGGGGTCACGGGACAGTTTGTTTCCCCGGGCTCGACGCGCTGTGTCCGGCCGCAGGAGCAGCAGAGACACCGGGAGGACGCGCTCAGAGACGCCGGGCTGAGGAGCCTCTTCCCCGGCTGCTGATGGTTCATGTCTCCGCTCACGGCCCGAGGTACGACACACTTGGACTTTTACAAACTTTGAAACTAGTTTTGTCGCTTTTGTTCGGTTCTGAAACGCTGCCAAGTTGTAACAAGATCCTGAAACATCGTGAAACATCGTGAAGCAGGCTGAAGCGGGCTGAAGCAGGCTGATGCGGGCTGAAGGATGAAGCGGGCTGAAGCAGGCTGAAGGAGGCTGAACCGAGAGTTTGACACAGATCTGACTCTTTAAAATGTCCTCATGTTGTTTTTGGATCAAACTTTAGACTCCAAATAAACACGCGCCAGAGCAAAGATGTGACTTTATAAGGAGCCGAACAGACCGGCTCTTTACTGACCGAGAACAAGAGATTACACGCTCTAATGAAATGTCCCGGAATGTGCTTTAAACCGGTTTAAACGGAGCAGAACAGATCTGAAAAAGGAACAATGCACGAAGAGAAGAAATGCAGGCGTTTAGTCCTGGTTTAGTCCTGGTTTAGTCCTGGTTTAGACCTGGTTTAGTCCTGGTTTAGTCCTGGTTTAATCCTGGTTTAGTCCTGGTTTAGACCTGGTTTAGTCCTGGTTTAGTCCTGGTTTAGTCCTGGTTTAGTCCTGGTTTAGACCTGGTTTAGTCCTGGTTTAGTCCTGGTTTAGACCTGGTTTAGTCCTGGTTTAGTCCTGGTTTAGTCCTGGTTTAGTCCTGGTTTAGTCCTGGTTTAATCCTGGTTTAGACATGGTTTAGTCCTGATTTAGACCCAGTTTAGACCTTGTTTAGACCCAGTCTAGGCCTTGTTTAGACCCAGTTTAGTCCTGGTTTAGTCTTGACCTGTGTTGAGTTGAAGTCTTTCTCAAAATGATGTCATCTGTGATCAGTAACAAGCAACAGAGAGAGAAGCTAGATGACATCACAGTGTAGGCCTCCTGATGACATCACAGTGTAGGCCTGCTGATGACATCACAGTGTAGGGCTCCTGATGACATCACAGTGTAGGCCTCCTGATGACATCACAGTGTAGGCCTGCTGATGACATCACAGTGTAGGGCTCCTGATGACATCACAGTGTAGGCCTGCTGATGACATCACAGTGTAGGCCTCCTGATGACATCACAGTGTAGGCCTGCTGATGACATCACAGTGTAGGCCTCCTGATGACATCACAGTGTAGGCCTGCTGATGACATCACAGTGTAGGCCTGCTGATGACATCACAGTGTAGGGCTCCTGATGACATCACAGTGTAGGCCTCCTGATGATATCACAGTGTAGGCCTGCTGATGACATCACAGTGTAGGCCTGCTGATGACATCACAGTGTAGGCCTCCTGATGACATCACAGTGTAGGCCTCCTGATGACATCACAGTGTAGGGCTGCTGATGACATCACAGTGTAGGGCTCCTGATGACATCACAGTGTAGGCCTGCTGATGACATCACAGTGTAGTGCGTTGTAGTTCAGTACATGTAGCATTTGTAGTATTTGTAGTACTTGTAATATTTGTAGTATTTGTAGTATTTTTAGTGCTTGTAGTATTTGTAGTACTTGTAGTACGTGTAGAATTTGTTGTACTTCAGTATTTGTAGTACTTGTAGTACTTGTACACAGAGAGCAGTGTGTGGGCTGTGTTCAGAGGAAGTGGGTTTTTACGACGCTGCTCTGTACACATGTTTGTGAATGAGTCCTGACCTTTGACCTCTCATACACGTCTGTGAATGAGCCCTGACCTTTGACCTCTCACACTGACTACACTCACAAAAGTCAGATTCCACTTTTCAGACGAGTAAACCACAAGCAGAGGAGCAAAGGAGGAGCAGGGGAGGAGGAGCAGAGGAGGAGCAGAGGTGGAGCAGAGGTGGAGCAGAGGAGGAGCAGAGGAAGAGCAGAGGTGGAGTAGCAGAGGAGAAGGAGCTGAGAAGCAGAGGAGGAGAGATGGAGCTGAGGAGGAGTAGAAGAGCAGAGGAAGAGCAGAGGAGGAGTAACAGAGGAGAAGGAGCAGAGGAGAAGGAGCAGAGGAGAAGGAGCAGAGGAGGAGCAGAGGAGAAGGAGCAGAGGAGGAGCAGAGGAGGAGTAACAGAGGAGAAGGAGCAGAGGAGAAGGAGCAGAGGAGAAGGAGCAGAGGAGGAGCAGAGGAGGAGCAGAGGAGGAGCAGAGGAGGAGCAGAGGAGGAGCAGAGGAGGAGCTGAGGTCTCATTATGTGTGAAATGTATTCGTGGTCAAGAGGAGCCGGAGTTCTACCACAGTGACATCAGCAGCCACAGAGCAACCGGCCAATCAGAGAGCAGGAATCACACGCACCCCACAACAACCGGCCAATCAGAGAGCAGGAATCACACGCACCCCACAACAACCGGCCAATCAGAGAGCAGGAATCACACGCACCCCACAACAACCGGCCAATCAGAGAGCAGGAATCACACGCACCCCACAACAACCGGCCAATCAGAGAGCAGGAATCACACGCACCCCACAACATCCGGCCAATCAGAGAGCACGAATCACACGCACCCCACAACAACCGGCCAATCAGAGAGCAGGAATCACAAACCAGGACTAAACCAGGAGTAAACTGGGTCTAAACCAGGACTAAACCAGGACTAAACCAGGACTAAACTAGGACTAAACTGGGTCTAAACCAGGACTAAACCAGGAGTAAACTGGGTCTAAACCAGGACTAAACCAGGACTAAACTGGGTCTAAACCAGGACTAAACCAGGAGTAAACTGGGTCTAAACCAGGACTAAACTGGGTCTAAACCAGGACTAAACCAGGACTAAACTGGGTCTAAACCGGGACTAAACCAGGACTAAACTGGGTCTAAACCAGGACTGAGCCAAAACTAAAGTGAGTTAGGCCAAAACTAGGACTAAAGTTTGATTTGAAAGAATCTGACGCACATGTACAGGAGGATGGGAGGGCATCTGACACATTTCTAACATTGTATTTCCTGTTTCTTTTTTAGGTCTCTACTTCCTATGACATCATCACATCATGCCTGAGGGATCACGCCGCAGCCAGAGAAAAGACTCAGGTCAGACTGAGATCTAAACCAGGTCTAAACCAGGTCTAAACCAGGTCTAAACCAGGTCTAAACCAGGTCTAAACTAGGTCTAAACCGGGTCTAAACCGGGTCTAAACCGGGTCTAAACCAGGTCTAAATGAGGTCTAAACCAGGTCTGAACCAGGTCTAAACCAGATCTGAACCAGGTCTAAACCAGGTCTAAATCAAGTCTAAACCAGGTCTAAACTGGGTCTAAACCGGGTCTAAACCAGGTCTAAACCAGGTCTAAACCAGGTCTGAACCAGGTCTAAACCAGGTCTAAATCAAGTCTAAACCAGGTCTAAACCGGGTCTAAACCGGGTCTAAACCAGGTCTAAATCAAGTCTAAACCAGGTCTGAACCAGGTCTAAACCAGGTCTAAATCAAGTCTAAACCAGGTCTAAACTGGGTCTAAACCGGGTCTAAACCAGGTCTAAACCAGGTCTAAACCAGGTCTGAACCAGGTCTAAACCAGGTCTAAATCAAGTCTAAACCAGGTCTAAACCGGGTCTAAACCGGGTCTAAACCAGGTCTGAACCAGGTCTAAATCAAGTCTAAACCAGGACTAAACCAGGTCTGAACCAGGACTAAACCAGGACAAATCTGGGTCTAAACCAGGTCTAAACTGGGACTAACCCGGGCCTAAACCAGGACTAAACCAGAATTAAACCAGGTCTAAACCAGGACTAAACCAGGACTATAACTGGACTAAACCAGGACTATAACTGGACTACACCAGGACTATGACTTATTGGACTTTTTGTGGCAGCCGTTTAAACCAGAGAACTACATAGACCATGATGCTTTGCTCCTTCAGTCATTTACATAATGAAGCGTGCACGTGCGCGTGCAAGGCACAGGTGAAAGTGAAAGTGAAAGTGTTTAACGTTCACTTTAAACTCAGCTGGTTTAATGTCCTTTTTTGGACTGGGATTTATGAAGAGGGCAAAAAAGAAAAGAAACAAAAGAGAGGGAAGGAAGGGAGGGGGCACAGAGAGGAGAGAAAAAAGAAGAGAGAGAAGAAGAGGGAGAGAGAGGAAAGAGAGGAGGGGGCACAGAGAGGAGAGAAAAAAGAAGAGAGAGAGAAGAGGGAGAGAGAAAAGAGAGGAGGGGCACAGAGAGGAGAGAGAGAGAGAAGAAGAGGGAGAGAGAGAGGAAAGAGAGGAGGGGGCACAGAGAGAGAGGGAGAGAGAGAGAGACAATCAGAGGAAGTACAACAAATAATAACCAGACTAAAAATGGTCAAAAGTAAAAGTCTGAACAAGAACTAAACCAGAACTGAACCAGAACTGAACCAGGACTGAACCAGGACTAAACCAGAACTGAACCAGAACTGAACCAGGACTGAACCAGGACTAAACCAGAACTGAACCAGAACTGAACCAGGACTGAACCAGGACTAAACAAGAACTAAACCAGAACTGAACCAGAACTGAACCAGGACTGAACCAGGACTAAACCAGAACTGAACCAGAACTGAACCAGGACTGAACCAGGACTAAACCAGAACTGAACCAGAACTGAACCAGGACTGAACCAGGACTAAACCAGAACTGAACCAGAACTGAACCAGGACTGAACCAGGACTAAACCAGAACTGAACCAGAACTGAACCAGGACTGAACCAGGACTGAACCAGGACTGAACCAGGACTAAACAAGAACTAAACCAGAACTGAACCAGGACTAAACCAGGACTAAACCAGAACTGAACCAGAACTGAACCAGGACTGAACCAGGACTAAACCAGAACTGAACCAGAACTGAACCAGGACTGAACCAGGACTAAACCAGGACTAAACCAGAACTGAACCAGGACTGAACCAGGACTAAACCAGAACTGAACCAGAACTGAACCAGGACTGAACCAGGACTAAACAAGAACTAAACCAGAACTGAACCAGAACTGAACCAGGACTGAACCAGGACTAAACCAGAACTGAACCAGAACTGAACCAGGACTGAACCAGGACTAAACCAGAACTGAACCAGAACTGAACCAGGACTGAACCAGGACTAAACCAGAACTGAACCAGAACTGAACCAGGACTGAACCAGGACTAAACCAGAACTGAACCAGAACTGAACCAGGACTGAACCAGGACTGAACCAGGACTGAACCAGGACTAAACAAGAACTAAACCAGAACTGAACCAGGACTAAACCAGGACTAAACCAGAACTGAACCAGAACTGAACCAGGACTGAACCAGGACTAAACCAGAACTGAACCAGGACTAAACCAGAACTGAACCAGAACTGAACCAGGACTGAACCAGGACTAAACCAGAACTGAACCAGAACTGAACCAGGACTGAACCAGGACTAAACCAGAACTGAACCAGAACTGAACCAGGACTGAACCAGGACTGAACCAGGACTGAACCAGGACTAAACAAGAACTAAACCAGAACTGAACCAGGACTAAACCAGGACTAAACCAGAACTGAACCAGAACTGAACCAGGACTGAACCAGGACTAAACCAGAACTGAACCAGAACTGAACCAGGACTGAACCAGGACTAAACAAGAACTAAACCAGAACTGAACCAGAACTGAACCAGGACTGAACCAGGACTAAACCAGAACTAAACCAGAACTGAACCAGAACTGAACCAGGACTGAACCAGGACTAAACCAGAACTAAACCAGAACTGAACCAGGACTAAACCAGAACTGAACCAGGACTGAACCAGGACTAAACCAGGACTAAACCAGAACTGAACCAGGACTGAACCAGGACTAAACCAGAACTAAACCAGAACTGAACCAGGACTAAACCAGAACTGAACCAGGACTGAACCAGGACTAAACCAGAACTAAACCAGAACTGAACCAGGACTAAACCAGAACTGAACCAGGACTAAA
>NC_047138.1:32521566-32534066 GCF_009829125.3 Periophthalmus magnuspinnatus | reverse complement strand
GGTCTAGTCCTGGTCTAGTCCTGGTTTAGTCCCGGTTCAGTCCTGGTTCAGTCCTGATTCAGTCCTGGTTCAGTCCTGGTTCAGTCCTGCTTCAGTCCTGATTTAGTTCTGGTTCAGTCCTGGTTCAGTCCTGGTTTAGTCCTGGTTTAGTCCTGGTTTAGTCCTGGTTCAGTCCTGCTTCAGTCCTGCTTCAGTCCTGGTTTAGTCCTGGTTTAGTCCTGCTTTAGTCCTGGTTCAGTCCTGATTTAGTCCTGGTTTAGTCCTGCTTCAGTCCTGGTTCAGTCCTGATTTAGTCCTGGTCTAGTCCTGGTCTAGTCCTGGTTTAGTCCCGGTTCAGTCCTGGTTCAGTCCTGATTTAGTCCTGGTTCAGTCCTGGTTCAGTCCTGGTTCCTCACACTCTTTCTCTTTCAGCCAGTCGCCGTCCCTCCTCGCTGACTGGCGTGTCTTCAGTGGGGTGCAGGGGCATGTCCTCTGCAGACCGACTTCAGTCCTGCTCCAGTCCGGGTTTAGTCTTGGTCCATTCCGGGTCCAGTCCGGGTCTAGTCCTCGTCCAGTCCAGTTCTTCGGTGGACTCAGAGTTGGACCGTTCGGGGTCTCTCAGCTCGTCTGTGTCCTCGGTGTCTCTGCAGGACGCGGCGCACTCCTCCTCCTGTTCCTCCCTTCAGTGAGTAGTTGGTTAGGCTCTCGCCCCGCAGCCACATGCTCCCTGGTTCAAATCCTGAACTGTGGGATCTTTTTGTCATCCTAAATGCATCCATCCATGCATCCAGGACTGAACCAGGACCGAATCAGGACCGAATCAGGACTGAACCAGGACTGAACCAGGACTGAATCAGGACTGAACCAGGACTGAACCAGGACTGAACCAGGACTGAACCAGGACTGAACCAGGACTGAATCAGGACTGAATCAGGACTGAACCAGGACTGAACCAGGACTGAACCAGGACTGAATCAGGACTGAACCAGGACTGAATCACTGTGGGACATTTGAAGCCTAAATAAAACATTTATAACATTTGTGGATTTTTTGTCCAACAGAAACGGGTCCGACATCAGCCTGGATCTGACCCCCATCAGCACAGGAAGTGGAGCCAGTGTCACCATGGTGACGGGGCAGCTGCCATCCAATCAGCTGCCTGCGAGGGTGGGTCCTCGACAAATGTCGCGTTTGGAGCGAGTGGCACTGGAAATCGTGGAGACGGAGCAGGCGTATGTGAGGGACCTCAAGAGCATTGTGGAGGTAAAATCACTACCTGATCTGTGTCACTGTTTAATCTGAGGCACTACCTGATCTGTGTCACTGTTTAATCTGAGCTCACTACCTGATCTGTGTCACTGTTTAATCTGAGACACTACCTGATCTGTGTCACTGTTTAATCTGAGGCACTACCTGATCTGTGTCACTGTTTAATCTGAGGCACTACCTGATCTGTGTCACTGTTTAATCTGAGCTCACTGCCTGATCTGTGTCACTGTTTAATCTGAGGCACTACCTGATCTGTGTCACTACCTCACTACCTGTGTCACTGTTTAATCTGAGGCACTACCTGATCTGTGTCACTGTTTAATCTGAGACACTACCTGATCTGTGTCACTGTTTAATCTGAGGCACTACCTGATCTGTGTCACTGTTTAATCTGAGACACTACCTGATCTGTGTCACTGTTTAATCTGAGGCACTACCTGATCTGTGTCACTGTTTAATCTGAGGCACTACTTGATCTGTGTCACTGTTTAATCTGAGGCACTGCCTGATCTGACCTGGTCCAATCTGTGCCAGTCAAGATCACTTCATGGGGGACTCTGGCTGTTAGCCTAATGTTAAACAGGTTTTAAGATGCTAACTGTTAGCTTTATCATAGATCAAACGTTTTTGGTTCAGTAGTGACCCAGCAGCTTCTTGGATTGTTCCACGGCTCTTTTGTTTACTTTTGTACATAGTTTTCGGCCCATACGCTTGTAATAAACATGATTTTGCCATTAAAGGCCCGGTACACCGTTTTTCTGTGTGCTTGAGCAGTAGGTCTTGGCCCAGAAATATAAACAGCTCTTGACGAAACATGCGGGAAAACAGGTCTGAAGCAGAGTCCAGGCTGGATAAATTTTGAATGGACTGAATTTTGGAGGGATGTTTGTTTTGGGATGGACTGAGATCAGGACAATATGGAATGTGATCCACTGAAGATAAAACCATCAGCGTCTCTGCAAGTGAGCTCACTGTCCCAGGCTACGTGCAGGTTCACAGCAAAGTGCCATCAGGTCACTGAGACACACCGCTAGCTTTAGCAACAGGTCTGATTGACAGCTTTGCTAAGTGTCCGTTCCCTGGTAAAGCAGCGGTGTGGGCGTGAAGGGGCGTGACCTTCCATAGTCTCACTCCTATGATACTCGTAGTCAGAATTCCAAATATGGAGCTGGTCTCCAGATTAGCCGCTATAACTGCTAGCCTCATGTGCTTCATGCGCTTCATGCGCCTCATGTGCCTCATGCGCCTCATGCTCCTCATGTGGAGCCGACGCTGTGGTGACATCACACTCCAAACATTTCTGTTACTTTAGTCACGGCTGTGACGACACTGAGCGACTCAGGATCAGGTCTGAGTTCAACAAGACCAGCAATTAGTCCTAGTCTAGTCCTGGTCTAGTCCCGGTCTAGTCCCGGTCTAGTCCCGGTCTAGTCCCGGTCTAGTCCCGGTCTGGTCCCGGTCTGGTCCCGGTCTAGTCCCGGTCTAGTCCCGGTCTAGTCCCGGTGTGGTCCCGGTTTAGTCCCGGTTTAGTCCCGGTCTAGTCCCGGTCTGGTCCCGGTCTAGTCCCGGTCTAGTCCCGGTCTGGTCCCGGTCTGGTCCCGGTCTAGTCCCGGTCTAGTCCCGGTCTAGTCCCGGTGTGGTCCCGGTGTGGTCCCGGTCTAGTCCCGGTCTAGTCCCGGTCTAGTCCCGGTCTGGTCCCGGTCTAGTCCCGGTCTGGTCCCGGTCTGGTCCCGGTCTAGTCCCGGTGTGGTCCCGGTCTAGTCCTGCTCTAGTCCCGGTCTAGTCCCGGTCTGGTCCCGGTCTGGTCCCGGTCTGGTCCCGGTCTGGTCCCGGTCTAGTCCCGGTGTGGTCCCGGTCTAGTCCAGCTCTAGTCCCGGTCTAGTCCCGGTCTGGTCCCGGTCTAGTCCTGCTCTAGTCCCGGTCTAGTCCCGGTCTGGTCCCGGTCTGGTCCCGGTCTGGTCCCGGTCTGGTCCCGGTCTGGTCCCGGTCTGGTCCCGGTCTGGTCCCGGTCTGGTCCCGGTCTGGTCCCGGTCTAGTCCCGGTCTGGTCCCGGTCTGGTCCCGGTCTAGTCCCGGTCTGGTCCCGGTCTGGTCCCGGTCTGGTCCCGGTCTGGTCCCGGTCTAGTCCCGGTCTGGTCCCGGTCTAGTCCCGGTCTAGTCCCGGTCTGGTCCCGGTCTAGTCCCGGTCTGGTCCCGGTCTAGTCCCGGTCTAGTCCCGGTCTAGTCCCGGTCTAGTCCCGGTGTGGTCCCGGTCTAGTCCCGGTCTAGTCCCGGTCTAGTCCCGGTCTGGTCCCGGTCTAGTCCCGGTCTAGTCCCGGTCTGGTCCCGGTGTGGTCCCGGTGTGGTCCCGGTCTAGTCCCGGTCTAGTCCCGGTCTAGTCCCGGTCTGGTCCCGGTCTAGTCCCGGTCTAGTCCCGGTCTGGTCCCGGTCTAGTCCCGGTGTGGTCCCGGTCTAGTCCTGCTCTAGTCCCGGTCTAGTCCCGGTCTGGTCCCGGTCTGGTCCCGGTCTGGTCCCGGTCTAGTCCCGGTGTGGTCCCGGTCTGGTCCCGGTCTAGTCCTGCTCTAGTCCCGGTCTAGTCCCGGTCTGGTCCCGGTCTGGTCCCGGTCTGGTCCCGGTCTAGTCCCGGTCTGGTCCCGGTGTGGTCCCGGTTTAGTCCCGGTTTAGTCCCGGTCTAGTCCCGGTCTGGTCCCGGTTTAGTCCCGGTCTAGTCCCGGTCTGGTCCCGGTCTAGTCCCGGTCTAGTCCCGGTCTGGTCCCGGTCTGGTCCCGGTCTAGTCCCGGTCTAGTCCCGGTCTGGTCCCGGTGTGGTCCCGGTGTGGTCCCGGTCTAGTCCCGGTCTAGTCCCGGTCTAGTCCCGGTCTGGTCCCGGTCTAGTCCCGGTCTGGTCCCGGTCTGGTCCCGGTCTAGTCCCGGTGTGGTCCCGGTCTAGTCCCGGTCTGGTCCCGGTCTAGTCCTGCTCTAGTCCCGGTCTGGTCCCGGTCTGGTCCCGGTCTGGTCCCGGTCTGGTCCCGGTCTGGTCCCGGTCTGGTCCCGGTCTGGTCCCGGTCTGGTCCCGGTCTAGTCCCGGTCTGGTCCCGGTCTAGTCCCGGTCTGGTCCCGGTCTAGTCCCGGTCTAGTCCCGGTCTAGTCCCGGTCTAGTCCCGGTCTGGTCTCGGTCTAGTCCCGGTCTAGTCCCGGTTTAGTCCCGGTCTGGTCCCGGTCTAGTCCCGGTCTAGCCTCGGTCTAGTCCCGGTCTGGTCCCGGTCTAGTCCCGGTCTAGTCCCGGTCTAGTCCCGGTGTGGTCCCGGTCTAGTCCCGGTCTGGTCCCGGTCTAGTCCTGCTCTAGTCCCGGTCTAGTCCCGGTCTGGTTCCGGTCTGGTCCCGGTCTGGTCCCGGTCTAGTCCCGGTCTGGTCCCGGTCTGGTCCCGGTCTGGTCCCGGTCTGGTCCCGGTCTAGTCCCGGTCTGGTCCCGGTCTGGTCCCGGTCTGGTCCCGGTCTGGTCCCGGTCTAGTCCCGGTCTAGTCCCGGTCTAGTCCCGGTCTAGTCCCGGTGGGCGCTGACAGCTCAGTGTTGTTGGAATGCGTTTGTGGAGCTCAGATTTACGAGGCAGGTGTGAACACCTCATGGACACTTCACCTGCAGCTCGTTCAGATGTTTCAGCTCCTCGATGACTGAAGTGAAGCCCCAAAGAGGGACTCAAACAGAGATTATGTCAGATGCCCTCCCTGTGTGTCAGATGCCCTTCTTCTCTGAACAGTCAAATCCAGTTTTGTTAGCAGCTGTTTAGACCTGGTTTAGACCAGGTTTAGACCTGATTTAAACTCACTTTAGACCCACTTTAGACCCACTTTAGACCTGGTTTAGACCTGGTTTAGACCTGGTCTAGACTCGCTTTAGACCCCGGTTTAAACCTGAGTTTAGACCCACTTTAGACCCACTTTAGACCCTGGTTTAGACCTGGTTTAGACCTGGTCTAGACTCGCTTTAGACCCCGGTTTAAACCTGAGTTTAGACCCACTTTAGACCCCGGTTTAGACCTGGTTTAGACCTGGTATAGACCTGGTTTAGACCTGGTTTAGACCTGGTTTAGACCTGGTTTAGACCTGGTTTAGACCCGATTTAAATCTCGCTTTAAACCCCAGTTTAGACCCGGTTTAAACTTGGTTTAAACTTGGTTTAAACCTCAGTTTAAACCAGGTTCAGACCTCGGTTTAAAACCAATTTACACCCTGGTTTAGACCTGATTTAGACTCCAGTTTAGACCCAGTTTAGACTCCGGTTTAGACCCGGGTTAGATCTTGGTTTAGACCTTGGTTTAAACCTCAGCCTAGACCCGGTTCAGTCCTCGGTTTGAACCGCAGTTTAGAACCGCTTTAGACCCCGGTCTAAAACCCGTTTTACATTCCGGTTTAGACCTGGTTTAAACCTCAGTTTAGACCCCAGTTTAGACCCAGTGTAACCCCAGTTTAGACCCCAGATTAGAACCGCTTTAGACCCCAGTTTAAATCCCGCTTTAGATCCCACTTTAGACCCCGTTTTAAACCCTGGTTTAGACCCAGTTTAGACTTGGTTTAGACCTGGTATAGACTCGTTTTAGACCTCGGTTTAGACCTCGGTTTAGACTCAGTTTAGACTCAGTTTAGACCTTGGTTTAGACCCTGGTTTAGACTCAGTTCAGACCTTGGTTTAGTCTCGGTTTAGACTCAGTTTAGACCTTGTTTTAGACCTCGGTTTAGTCTCAGTTTAGACCCTGGTTTAGACCCGGTTTAGTCTCGGTTTAGACCCTGGTTTAGACCCAGTTTAGACCTTGGTTTAGTGTCGGTTTAGACCCTGGTTTAGACCCAGTTTAGTCTCGGTTTAGACCCTGGTTTAGACCCGGTTTAGTCTCGGTTTAGTCTCAGTTTAGACCCTGGTTTAGACCCAGTTTAGTCTCGGTTTAGACCCTGGTTTAGACCCAGTTTAGACCTTGGTTTAGTGTCGGTTTAGACCCTGGTTTAGACCCGGTTTAGACCCTGGAGCAGCTGTTTCTTCACACATGCCATTCCTCAGATTTTAATAACAGACTCAAATATCAGGAATGATCTCAGCTCTTAAAGGAACCACACTCCTGAAGAAGATGACCTCTGAGGACCTGGTTTAGACCTGGTTTAGACCTGGTTTAGACCTGGTTGAGTCCTGGTTTAGACCTGGTTTAGACTCATTTTAGACCTGGTTTTGTTCTGGTTTTGTTCTGATTTAGTCCTGGTTTAGTTCTATGTTTTGGACTCCCCGAGAGTGGGGTCTCTTTTGGAGGAGGAGACCAGAGTCGGGTTTGGGTCTAAAGGAGGGACTGAACATGATCCACGAGAACTCAGCCAAGACAAAAACAGAGGGAGCAAAACTGGTCTCTGGTTTAGTCCTGGTTTAGTCCTGGTTTAATCTTGGTTTAATCTTGGTTTAGGTCTGGTTTAGATCTGGTTTAGTCCTGGTTTAGTCTTGGTTTAGTCCTGGTTTAGTTCTTGTGGGGGGACTTTTTCTTTCTGTAATTGATAGGGTTTTAATCTAATAACTCAAAGACAGGAAATGACTCTGGAGGAATGTGGACTGGACTAAACCAGGACTAGACCAGGTTTAAACCAGGACTAAACCAGGTCTAAACCAGGACTAGACCAGGACTAGACCAGGTTTAAACCAGGACTAAACCAGGTCTAAACCAGGACTAGACCAGGACTAAACCAGGAGTAAACCAGGACTAAACCAGGTCTAAACCAGGACTAAACCAGGACTAAACCAGGTCTAAACCAGGACTAAACCCGGACTAAACCAGGACTAAACCAGGACTAAATGGAGTCCCAGACTTGGTGTGGGTCTGAGGTCTCCAGTTGCTGCAGCTGTTTTTTAGTGCAGAAACATTTGCTGTGGCCACAATCATTCCACAAGTATTATAATGATTATAGACCCGACCAGGACTAAACCAGGACTAAAGAGGGTCTAAACCAGGACTAAAGAGGGTCTAAGATAGGACTAAATCGGGATTAAAGAGGGTATAAACCAGGACTAAACCAGGATTAAAGAGGGTCTGAACCAGGACTTGTGTTTAGACCTGGTTTAGTCCAGTATCTGGTCTGTTTGTCTCATGTTGTGTAATAATAACTCCTCCATTTTTACATAATGCCACTCATGTTTCTTCTGTTAGTCACACGTTTAAAGGAGCTGTGTGTATACTGCCTCCCACAGGTTTATAAAGGTACTACAGTCACACCTGAGCCTGTGTGTATACTGCCTCCCACAGGTTTATAAAGGTACTACAGTCACACCTGAGCCTGTGTGTATACTGCCTCCCACAGGTTTATAAAGGTACTACAGTCACACGAAAGCCTTTGTCCAGAGCCCTGACCTGCAGATAGAGACATATTCAGGTGTGTCCAGTCTCAATGGCCAGTGCCTTCCCAGAATGTGGTTGTGGCATTGTTTGTTATTGTTCTTTCAGGACTACCTTTGCTGTATATATTTACATTGTTATTGTTCTTTCAACACCACCTCGGCTGTATGTATTTACATTTTTATTGTTCTTTCAGCACTACCTCAGCCTTATATATTTACATTTTTATTGTTATTGTTATTTCAGGACCGCCTTGGCTGTATATATTTACATAGTTTATTATTGTTCTTTCAGGAGCACCTCGGCTTTATATATTTACATTGTTATTGTTCTTTCAGGACTACCTCAGCCTTTTATATTTGCATTGTTTGTTATTGCTCTTTCAGGACTACCTCAGCCTTATATATTTACATTGTTTGTTTTTGTTTTTTTAGGACTACCTCAGCATTATTTATTTACATTGTTTTTATTGTTCTCTCAGGACTACCTTAGCCTTATATATTTACATTGTTTGTTATTGTTCTTTCAGGAGTACCTTGGCTGTATATATTTACATTGTTATTGTTCTTTCAGGACCACCTTGGCCTTATATATTTACATTGATTATTGTTCTTTCAGGACTACCTCAGCCTTATGTATTTATATTGTTTGTTATTGTTCTTTCAAGGCTACCTCAGCTTTATTTATTTACATTGTTTGTTATTGTTCTTTCAGGACTACCTCAGCTTTATTTATTTACATTGTTTGTTATTGTTCTTTCAGGGCTACCTCAGCTTTATTTATTTACATTGTTTGTTATTGTTCTTTCAGGACTACCTCAGCCTTATATATTTACATCATTTGTTATTGTTCTTTCAGGACTACCTCAGCCTTATATATTTACATCATTTGTTATTGTTCTTTCAGGACTACCTCAGCCTTATATATTTGCATCATTTGTTATTGTTCTTTCAGGACTACCTCAGCCTTATATATTTACATCATTTGTTATTGTTCTTTCAGGACTACCTCAGCTTTATTTATTTACATTGTTTGTTATTGTTCTTTCAGGACTACCTCAGCCTTATATATTTACATCATTTGTTATTGTTCTTTCAGGACTACCTCAGCCTTATATATTTGCATCATTTGTTATTGTTCTTTCAGGACTACCTCAGCCTTATATATTTACATCATTTGTTATTGTTCTTTCAGGACTACCTCAGCTTTATTTATTTACATTGTTTGTTATTGTTCTTTCAGGACTACCTCAGCCTTATATATTTACATCAATTGTTATTGTTCTTTCAGGACTACCTCAGCTTTATTTATTTACATTGTTTGTTATTGTTCTTTCAGGACTACCTCAGCTTTATTTATTTACATTGTTTGTTATTGTTCTTTCAGGACTACCTCAGCCTTATATATTTGCATCATTTGTTATTGTTCTTTCAGGACTAGCTCAGCTTTATTTATTTACATTGTTTGTTATTGTTCTTTCAGGACTACCTCAGTCTTATATATTTACATCATTTGTTATTGTTCTTTCAGGACTACCTCAGTCTTATATATTTACATCATTTGTTATTGTTCTTTCAGGACTACCTCGGCTGCATTATCGACTGCGGAGATGTTCCTCTGAAGCCGGAGCAGGTCAGCGCCCTCTTCTGTAACATCGAGGACATATACGAGTTCAACAGGTGAATAACAAGGAAAAAACAAGTTAACAAGTAAACAACAACAAGTAAATAACAAAACTTTATCATAACTAAGCCTTAATTATCCATGAAGAAAGATACAGTTCATGAAGACCAGAGGTTTGATTCAGATTCAGACTCTGTGTTTCAGGTGTTTTGATTCACACATGAATTTCTAGGGTTCCAGGGGTCAGAGGGTCTGATTCAGGAACCACAGGATCTCATCTCTGCTGTTTGTGGATGATGTTGTCCTGATGCTTCAACCAGGACCTGCAGCTCTGGGGCAGTTTGCAGCGGGGAGTTACAGAGTGTGAAGTGACTGGGATGAGAATCAGCTCCTCCAAATCTGAGGTTCTCGACTGGAAAAAGGTGGCTTGCCCTCTTCGGGTGGGTGGAGAGCTTTTGCCTCAAATGGAGTTCAAGAATCTCAGGGTCTTGTTCTCGACTGAGGGGAGGATGGAGCGTGAGATTGACAGTTGGATCAGTGTCTGCAGTGATACAGTCGCTGTATCGTCTGTTGTGGTAAAGAAGGAGCTGAGTCGCAAGATAAAGCTCTGGATTTACCTCAATCTACGTTCCTACCCTCACCTATGGTCAGGAGCTTTGGGTAATGACCAAAAGGACAAGATCGGGGCGGAGGTCGGGATCGGATAAACAGGAAGTGAGAGTTTGACTTTACGGTCAAAGGTTAGGCCTGTGATGAGCGTTTGACTGTGTAACATTTCAAGTAGGGGACCGTCCGCTTGTTTCCATGGAAATGTTGATGGTCTGACCTCTGTGTACTGTCTGGGTCTGATTATAAAGAGTTTTATGGTCTGATAATCAGGAAGTGCATACTAGCATGACAGTGTTCTTCTGACTCTTTCTTCTCAGTGATCTTCTGACTCTTCTCAATGATCTTTTGACTCTTCTCAGTAATCTTCTGACTCTTTCCTCTCTGTGATCTTCTGACTCTTTCTTCTTGGTGATCTTATGACTTTCTCCTCAGTGATTTTCTGACTCTCCCCTCAGTGATCGTCTGACTCTTTCTCCTCTGTGATCTTTTGACTCTTTCTCCTCAGTGATGTTCTGATTCTTTCTTCTCTGTGATCTTCTGACTCTTTCTTCTCTGTGATCTTATGACTCTTTCTTCTCTGTGATCTTCTGACTCTCCTCAGTGATCTTCTGACTCTTTCTCCTTGGTGATTTTCTGACTCTTCTCAGTGATCTTCTGACTCTTTCTCCTCAGTGATCTTCTGACTCTTTCTTCTCAGTGATCTTCTGACTCTCCTCAGTGATCTTCTGACTCTTTCTCCTCAGTGATCTTCTGATTCTTTCTTCTCACTGATCTTCTGATTCTTTCTTCTCAGTGATCTTCTGACTCTTTCTCCTCAATGATCTTTTGACTCTCTTCTCAGTGATCTTCTGACTCTTTCTCCTTGGTGATTTTCTGACTCTTCTCAGTGATCTTCTGACTCTCCTCAATGAACTTCTGACTCTTCTGAATGATCTTCTGACTCTCCCCTCAGTAATCTTCTGACTCTTTCTTCATGGTGATCTTATGACTTTCTTCTCAGTGATCTTCTGACTCTTCTCAGCGAACTTTTGACTCTCCTCAGTGAACTTCTGACTCTTCTGAATGATCTTCTGACTCTCCCCTTGGTAATCTTCTGACTCTTTCTTCTTGGTGATCTTATGACTTTCTCCTCGGTGATCTTCTGACTTTCTTCTCAGTGAACTTCTGACTTTCTTCTCAGTGATCTTCTGACTTTCTTCTCAGTGATCTTCTGACTTTCTTCTCAGTGATCTTCTGACTTTCTTCTCAGTGATCTTCTGACTTTCTTCTCAGTGATCTTCTGACTCGGTGATCTTCTGACTTTCTTCTCAGTGATCTTCTGACTTTCTTCTCAGTGATCTTCTGACTTTCTTCTCAGTGATCTTCTGACTTTCTTCTCAGTGATCTTCTGACTTTCTTCTCAGTGATCTTCTGACTCTCTCCCCCCCAGTGATCTTTTGGAGGACTTGGAGCGCAGCTCAGATGCCGCCGCCATTGCAGAATGTTTCGTGGAACGAGTGAGTTGTATTTTCATTTAAACCAGATTTTACGAAACAGGTCTCACCAGACCTGGTCCAGGTCTGGACGAGGTTTGGACCAGGTCTGGGCCAGGTTAGGACCAAGTTTGGATCAGGTCTGGACCAGGTTTATGAGGTGAGACCTGTTTCCTCTGAGCCTGTTGCTGAAATTAGACAAACAGCCAATAAACCTGCTCAACGGCACAACGGAAATGTTTCTCCAATAAAACAAGGACTTCATTTGGATCTTAACCAGGGCAACTACAGGACTCTGGTTTACTCCTGGTTCAGTCCTGGTTCAGTCCTGGTTCAGAATTAGTTCAGACTTGGTTTAGTCCAGCGTTAGACCTGCTTTAGTCCTGGTTTAGACCTGGTTTAGTCCGGGTTTAGACCTTGTTTAATCCTGGTTTAGTCCTGATTTAGTCCTGGTTTTCTTCCTGGTTTAGACCTGGTTTAGTCCTGGTTTAGACCTGGTTTAGTCCTGGTTTAGTCCTGGTTTAGACCTGGTTTAGTCCTGGTTTAGACCTGGTTTAGTCCTGGTTTAGACCTGGTTTAGTCCTGGTTTAGTCCTGGTTTAGTCCTGGTTTAGTCCTGGTTCAGTCTTGGTTTAGTCCTGGTTTAGGCCTGGTTTAGTCCTGGTTTAGTCCTGGTTTAGACCTGGTTTAGTCCTGGTTTAGTCCTGGTTTAGACCTGGTTTAGTCCTGGTTTAGACCTGGTTTAGTCCTGGTTTAGGCCTGGTTTAGTCCTGGTTTAGTCCTGGTTTAGTCCTGGTTTAGACCTGGTTTAGTCCTGGTTTAGACCTGGTTTAGTCCTGGTTTAGGCCTGGTTTAGTCCTGGTTTAGTCCTGGTTTAGTCCTGGTTTAGACCTGGTTTAGTCCTGGTTTAGTCCTGGTTTAGACCTGGTTTAGTCCTGGTTTAGACCTGGTTTAGACCTGGTTTAGACCTGGTTTAGTCCTGGTTTAGACCTGGTTTAGTCCTGGTTTAGACCTGGTTTAGTCCTGGTTTAGGCCTGGTTTAGTCCTGGTTTAGTCCTGGTTTAGTCCTGGTTTAGACCTGGTTTAGTCCTGGTTTAGGCCTGGTTTAGTCCTGGTTTAGACCTGGTTTAGTCCTGGTTTAGACCTGGTTTAGTCCTGGTTTAGACCTGGTTTAGACCTGGTTTAGTCCTGGTTTAGTCCTGGTTTAGTCT